>NC_134955.1:41401255-41513755 GCF_965638725.1 Aptenodytes patagonicus | reverse complement strand
CTAGCAAAGACTAGTCACCACAGTGAGAAAAGAGTGTGGCATTCTGGTTGCCCACATTAATTAGAAATAGTTCAAAATTTATATCATAAAAGAATACTAAAAAATGATACGAACTTTCTTCACAAGATATAAATTAAAAACATTTAACAAAAAGTAATTAGTATTAGTTTGAGTAAACTCACAGCTCACTTTTCTGTGTAATTAGAGACAATTATGAGAATATTCTTGAATATATGATAGAAACAGTAAGGACCTTGCAAGTGTGGAAGTGATTTAGCCTCTTAAAGCAGTATCATAGCTTTGTCAAGTAGAATTCCTTTTACAGATTTGCCAAATATATTATCCATAACGTCTGAAAATTTCAACCATTTTGTAAAAAATTCTAAGGCAGTAATAATTAATAAATGTTGTACACTGGCATATATAATTGTTCATTAAAAGGTATAAATCTTGACTGCTTATTGAAATACTATTTAAAATCCAAGGCTGCAGTTATATAAAACAATGTGAATTATCTAAAATGTAAAGAATGACACATGCAAATCTTAACTTATAGATGAGATTTTATGAACTTTCAAACCTGAGCAAACATGTTTTAAAGAAAAATTGTTTGAGCCACAAATGTTTTTTATAGGTCACATAGAGATCATATTCCTGTAATTCATAAAACAGCAAGATAGGATGACACTCGTAAGGGCAGAAGAGAGCTGAGCAGCATAATATCCTTTTTATGCCTAAGAATTAGATTCATTTCAACAATAACAGTAATGACAAACAGCTAGATTACCAACATAGAAACTGTAGAAATTTTCTCTTTTTGAACAAGTTTGCCAGCAATAGACATCACCACACCATTGAGTGGATAAGTTGCAGTATTTAAACATCTTAGATCTAAGGAATTAGAAAGAAATATACTCTTTTTTTTTCTCATCAGCTTCCAGGATGACTATGCCAAAAAGAGTGGAAAAGCTTTTTTTCTTTTTGTTTTTTCTTTTTCTTTTGTTTTTGTGAGCCTGTCAACTCCAGTAGTTCTCCTATAATATCTCACTAGAGCAGATATTTTGAATTTCTAAGGCATTCTGTTTCTATAAAAAACTTCAGCAAAAATTCAGTCTGTAAACTGCAAGATTGTTTCCTTACAATTTAGAGTTGTATACCCTTAATACAAATGGGTCTAAATGTGGCACATATTCTGTGAAGTTTATTTACTTAGAATATGAAGTTCTTTCTTTTACCTACATTTACATTAGAAATAGGAAACCATAGCATTATTTCTGGTGGTAAATGAGGGGACTGAAGACTATTGGATGAAAACAAATGATGCCCTTCAAAAGAAGATACAGTTGGGAGCTTTGTGTAATTGTTTCTGCATTACTGCTCCCACAGGACCAGCTGAAGAGATTACCATCCCCAGCCAACCCCCAACTGTTTGTTGCCATCCTCTTGCCAGAGAACACTGCCTTGCCAGATCCACTGGTTAAATTACTTGTGTGATCGCTCCCTAATTTATTTCAAAGCGAGTTGGGTTAGCAAAGCAGGCAAGCAAAAAAGATCTATTATTTCAGTGGTTTATGCTGGCTCATTTTAATTTTAATAGCTTAGAAAGCAATCTCAGCAGCAGCTCAGCCAGGAAAACTAAGTGGATGGCAGCTACTGAAAGCAGTCTGGGGTTGGTAAACTTCAGCTTACAGAACTACAACTGAAAGAGGAAAGATGTCCACACCATGCAGATTTAAACCAAGGTCAAGCAAAATATTTGGGCACCTATGTAACCTAAAACACGTGGATCATCCTGCTGTTTTAAATGTGGCTACTAATAGGCTATGTTAAGACTGTTCTTATGCTATTGTGGAAAACATAAGTCATAGGATGAGGTTTATTTCATATAATTTTATATAAGAAAATTAGGCACCTTGTCTGCATACATCTTCTAAGCTTGCCCTGCAGTCAATGGAAGAGGTACCGCCTCCAGCTATCTAAGAAAGGAGGTGTGAGCTGCATTCTGAAGATGTTCATCACAGAGGAAAGCCATCACTTAGCTTGGAATATGCATCCGACTCCTAGGCTGCTAAAGTTAGGTGAACTGAATCCTATCCTATCCTTAATTTATACCTCCCCTGACAGCCACAACAATGTTATTTCTGGAAAAACTTTCTTAAATGGGACAATCATCTTTTTTCCAAGTCATTATAGCCTTACCATCCATTTTGGGAAAAGTTTATAAAACATCTAATTTGCATTTAGTAGTAGAAATCAGTATTTTGTAAATATCTTTTTTTATATATATGTATTACTGCCATCACTTCTTACTTTAACTTCCTTTAACTCTGTAGCTTCCCTGGCTTCTGTGTTGGTTTTGGCTGGGATAGAGTTAATTTTCTTCATAGTAGCTGGTATGGAGCTGTGTTTGGGATTTGTGCTGGAGACAGTGTTGATAATACAGGGATGTTTTCGTTACTGCTGAGCAGTGCTTACACAGAGTCAAGGCCTTTTCTGCCTCTCACACCACCCCACCAGCGAGTAGGCTGGGGGTGCACAAGAAGTTGGGAGGGGACACAGCTGGGACAGCTGACCCCAACTGACCAGAGGGATATTCCACACCATATGATGTCATGCTCAGCATATAAAGCTGGAGGAAGAAGAAGGAAGGGGGGACATTCAGAGTTAATGGCATTTTGTCTTCCCAAGTAACCGTTACGTGTGATGGAGCCCTGCTTTCCTGGAGATGGCTGAACACCTGCCTGCCAGTGGGAAGTGATGAATTATTTCCTTGTTTTGCTTTGCTTGCGTGCGCAGCTTTTGCTTTACCTGTTAAGCTGCTCTTATCTCAACCCATGAGTTTCCTCACTTCTACCCTTCTGATTCTCTCCCCCACCCCACCGGGGAGGAGTGAGCAAGCAGCTGGGTGGTACTTAGTTGCCAGCTGGGGTTAAACCACAACAGCTTCAAATAAACTTTTAGATTGTAATTAGCTTTTCTAATAAATGTGCACAGTCATGCAAAAAAGACACATAAGTTTCTTTGGATTAGCCTCATAGATATATGTAAATTAGCTACATAGATCTCTTTATATATCGTGTCCTAAGAAAGTGGACACTTTGAGAAATATAAACATGGAATGAACTGCCTAAAGTACAGTAAAACACTTTTTACAGTCTGAGTTTGAAATCTACGTTCCATGTTTATTTAAAAATATGTTGCCTGAAAAGGTTCAAACTTTCTACAGCTTTTAGTACTGTTTGTTCAGACTCAGTATACAAAGGTTGAAAGGTTCTCTATCATCTTAGAAACTCATTTCACAATTGTACATCAACCTAAACTTATATAGTACAATTCTCCAAAGTGCTTAAGTCACTTACAGCTCATATTCAATAAGTTCAAGACCCACTTTTTGCCATTTAGTTATGAAGTACTCAGGTGAAGAGTGAATTGAAAGCTTTTCAACAATTAATCGGAAACGTTATAACAGATTACAACCAAACAAAGATGACTTCATGAAGTCATCCCTCTTTTGGCAATCTGCATTTGACTTGACACTTTCTAAATTATTTCTTGCACATCCTCCTGATAAGGAGTAAGAGCTGTGCAGAAATGGCTAGATTTGCTAACAATGGTTATTTACTCACTAGTGGTACTATCATATCCACTCACTAGTGGTCCTATCATATCCAGTGTTTGAGGTAGAATGACATTTCATTGTTCCATCATAAACTTTACCAGACTAAAGAATTTGCAACTTAATTTGAGCCCAAATTCAACTAGTCAGTTTAATAACAGCAGGGGGAGGATAAGTGATCACAAGACTAAAGATACAAAGCTGAAATGCTTTAGAGTCTAATTACCAAACTGTATACAATGTGTACAGTCAGGACAATACGATGATCCTGAATTCTGTGAATGAATTTTCCACAGAAGTTGGAAGTAGATAAATGTACATGCTAAAAAATGAAACAACAACAAAAAACTGGTGAGAATGTTGTGGTTCTGACACTTACTCACAATCTAGAATTATTTCTCCTTCTTGACAGGCTTAAGCATGGCTTCTTCATATTGCGTTTTGATAAGAATTGCTTTTTCCCTCATTCATCAAATAGTATAGTTTTAATTTAATTGACATATCAATACATGATTTAGGATATAATTCTAAAAGCTTTCTTGTGTTTCAGAAACCTGGAATCTGTGGAAGCTGGCATATGGGGGAAAACCGTTAGTGAGGAACACAGTTATGATAAAAATTCACACAATACAGAGTGTTTTAGAACATGAAACATAGATGGAGTTCAGTTACTGAAAATATACATCTCTGTGGTCCAGTCTTACTCTAAATGGATGCTAGTTCATGCTCCAGGCTGCAAGTTTTCTGCAGTCAGCTGCAGATGTGATAGGACTTGCTTTTACATAATCATTTTGTCTTATCTGTAAGCATCCCTCACTTGGACAACTTGAGAGGCATTAAGGGTGTGTGCAGATGAACGAGTTACCCTCTGAACTTATGTTTCTCATACTCCACAAGAATTGCCTGCAACACACTTTTACAGTGCATTGTACCACTCAGAAAGAGTACAAATATGGAGTAGATGACAAGAACAAGGTTCATAACACCTTACCCTGCTGATAAGATGTTTTTCATCTTTCCATAGCTAAGGTTTCCTGCTATCCCCTTCTTAAGACCATTTACTCTTACTCTGTTGTGGTTTGTTAGTTGCAAAGTGAAAAGGAAACTTTTTTCTTGCTCATAATGAGGAAAACATTTCACCGAGGTGATCAACAGGACTTGTTTTTTCATGCCTCTACAGTCCTGCAATACAATCTTTGTCAACTAACAAATCCAATGTTATCTATATGTATATATAGATATATAGAGATTTTTTTAAAATACTGATTCATTGTTTTTCCTATACTACATTTTTTCCTTCTTTCCTAATCTTTCTTTTTCATTGTATCAGAAATAACATTTTATCTAGCCAATCTTCACCTCTACAACGGTACAATTATAAACAAGTTGCCCCTGTGCTGAGCTACCCCTGCCCAGCTAGTCAAGTTAAAATCACAGTTCTGTTAGAGATTGCAGAGAACAAAAAGAGAGCACATTGGAGAGTACTAAATCATACTGCTTAGAAGATTGATACACACAATTAAACAATTCAGGTCATAAGTGCTCATGACTACCTAGTTGACAGTAAGCTACCACACAGTAATTTATGAGAATATTTTCCATTATCTTCAACTAGCTAGAAAAAAATTGCTTCCATCCTGATGGATGATGGCCTTGATTATCTCCTGTCCAGACTACTGTCATGCAATATACCTATGTTCAAAAGAAATTAATTTTATTACTATGTTAAGCTTCAGTGCATGTCTCCCTCAATACCCTGAGATGCTCAGATCTGTCCTCTGGCCCTGCGCTGGTTTCTTAGAAGGTGCTGCAGTCGTCTACATCAACTCCATTCTGTCACTTGTTGCCTCAGTTGCTACTACTTTCTCCTTATTGATGTCACACATTTGCTGGGCTTTTACTGACACAGACTGGAGTGACTCAACTCCTGTAACAGAAGTAACAACTCATGTTTGATACCTCACAGCTAATGCCGTACATTGGTTTGAGCATTAGTGAGGCTTAACACTTCTAGAGTGCAAAGAAAATCTGGTTTCAAGTGTTGAAAAGCCTTTCTTTTTATTCAGGACTAAAGCTACACACTTCTATGGCAGTTAGAGCCGCTATACTGTAGGAATAACTATTCCTTGCTTACTCCAGAAGCAGGGGAAGGCATGGTCTGGGGGAAAATAGTAAAAAACCTCAAATTTGTGCTGAATTAGTTTTCATTTTTAGTAGCAGCTATATATGTCTGACCAGGAATTTTGGCATTTTAGAATGTCCTGAAAAGAAGTATGTGTCTTTTTCAGTCATTTTTTGAAAGCAGAACTGAACTTTGAGTGTTTCTTCTTCTTGTCACATTTATTAATCATTAAAGTTTCTGACATGTTTTCTTATTATTGTTTAATACTAGCGTCAGTGCTAAACCATAATATAGGTGTATACATCTGTTGTTTACTCTGAGATGACAAACTACCATTTATAAAAATTCATATTAAAAATAAATGATAATATACCAATGCAATAATGATTTTTAAAAGCCCTCTGCCTTTGAAATATATCGATATCTTTAAATAAGAAAAGAGATCACAGTTCCATATCCTACCATTGACACACACAGAAATAAACAAAACTAAGTTGGAGAACAGACCTGCATAACATACGGCTCAGGGACTTCATGCAGCCCGCAAAGCAGCTTCTCTAGCATGCCAGCTATTTAACAGCAATGTGTACTGTTATAAAAAGCAGGGTGTGCATCCTGGCTGGGCTTTTAACCAACCTCTCAGCTGAAAGCAGCCGATTAAATGTGTATCCCCTGGCCAGACATATGGGTGGGTGGGAGGACATTATTTATAGTAAGAAGGGAAAGGCAAGACACTGGGCAGTCATGGCAAGAAGGTAAACTCAATGGTAGCAAGGGACGGTCATCACTGTAGCACAGGAGTAAGAACAGACCTGGTATTAATATAACAGATTCTAAAGGCTTACGTATTTATAGGGGGGATCCCTGTTTAATAATTTCATCATTATATCCATTCTTGCCTCCGTAATACAACATCTGGATTGAGTTTAGCAAACCCTTGAGGACAGAATGAATGCTTCTGTCTACATGCTACAATTTTAGACCAGCAAGGAAAAAATATATGATACAATGTAAGCGTTACGTGCCTAAGTTTAATGTAAGATTGCAGGGCACATAAAATTCCTTGGACCCACAGTTTGCTAATGATTTTTCTTGTCATCTTTGGTTCTATTATTACAAGTTACATTTTACTGAATTATTCATTGTTATAGTTATGGTACTTTTCAAAAAATTAAAGCTCTCTGGAATCATGGTAGGACTTCAAAAAGCAGATGAACTGTAAGAGCAAATATGTTTTTCCCAAATGTGGCTATCTCAGGGTGATAAGAGGTAAGATTACCATCTCAAAGGCAGTTACCTTGACATAACAGATTACTGCTGCCAAAAGGAAAAAGCAGTATTTTCCTTTCCTTTCATACTTCTCTCCCTCTTTCTGCCACTTTTAGTGGTGGTGAGCAGTTAAATATCATGTCCCACAGGAAATGAGCCTGAGAACATGAATATACCTCTGAAGGTGGCTCCTTGGGAGTGCTCCTGAAAGTGTTCTCTGATGGAAGTCTCAGACAGCAGCTTTCTCACAGAGAAGTTTCTCTCCCCATGGCCCTGAATGCCACATTTTCAGGAAGAACATAAAATCAGCTGGATAAGTGAAAGAGAGCAAAAGAGAGGGACAGAGCAATGCATCTCGTGTATCCTTAGTGTAAGCAGATGAAGTATGCTTTCTTCCTTCCATTTCTGCATCTCTGTCTTCTATAAACATTTGCAACCATGTTGTCTGCTTTGGGTGTCGTGAATAAGTGTGTGTATTTGTACTTGACCATAACAAGTTAATTGTCAATTAAGTTATTCTACACACACAATGATGGCAAATGCTTAAACTGGGAGGTTGGACTACATTAATTTCTCAGCCCTCCTTTTTCCAACTGCACAGGCCAGGTGAAGAGCTAGCCCCAGTGAGGGCAGGAGAGACAGAACTTACCACGAAAATCAGCTCCCTGGTCTGCAGTAAGATATTGGGAAGCACACTTAAGCCTTGAACATCACAAGAAACACATCCCCGTATAAAGGTGCAGTATGCTCATGATTAAAATGGAAGAAAAGTAAGCTGCCTCCAGTTAAATTATTTTTCTTTAAAAAAAAGCCCCCTAACTTATGAAAATAATTAGAATAATACAAAAATGTTTTTAGATTAAATCTGAGGTTGTGATCATGCCAACAAAATGAGTGAACCTTCAGGTAGAGATATGGGCAGAACACAGAATTGCTGAAAGGAACGTTACATGTTCTGCATACGGCAGAAAAATCATAAATAAAAATCCAAATAAGCTATTTCCATCCTTCAGCATTGAAACAAATAGCCTACGGTGACTGAACTTGGTGTTTCTCTGCCTATGTGACTTTACATGAGTTTTTCCTGCTTGCTTTCTGGTACTTGATTGTTCCCTTGGTTAGTGAGTTTTACTAACTCACCGTCATCTTGACTGATAATGAAAGCACTGGATTAATACAAACACTTTTTAATCCCTTCTTTTTCTCTTCTTTTGTACTGCAATCTCACTTGGAAGCTTTTTTGCTTTTTTTCATTAAGTATTTCACGAGAACAAAAATATCATCATTATGGATACATACCTATACCCTAAAAGCTTCCTGTATAATATATAGCACTGATATTCTATTTGCATTTTAAATTGCTTGAAAATTTCTCTACAGTTACCTTGTAATACTTCATACCTTATGTGTTATTAGTCTAACACTGTGTCGTGGTTTAACCTCAGTCGGCAACTGAGCACCACCCAGCCGCTCGCTCACTCCCCCCCACCCGGTGGGATGGGAGAGAGAATTGGAAGAGCACAAGTGAGAAAACTCGTGGGTTGAGATAAAAACAGTTTAATAATTGAAATAAAATGATAATAATAATAATATGATGATAATAATAATAATAATACACAAAGCAAGTGATGCACAGTACAATTGCTCACCACCTGCCGACCGATGCCCAGCCAGTCCCCCAGCAGCGGCCCCCCCGGCCAGCTTTCCCCAGTTTATGTACTGAGCATGACATCACATGGTATGGAATGTCCCTTTAGCCAGTTTGGGTCAGCTGTCCTGGCTGTGCCCCCTCCCAGCTTCTTGTGCACCTCCAGCCTTCTCAGTCGGTAGAGCATGGAAAACTAAAAAGTCCTTGGCTAGTGTAAGCATTACCTAGCAACAACTAAAACATCGGTGTGTTATCAACTTTGTTCTCATCCTAAATCCAAAACACAGCACTGTACCAGCTACTAGGAAGGAAATTAACTCTATCCCTGCCGAAACCAGGACACACTGTTCTCTCATTTGAACTAAGACAAGTAGATACTTTCAGATCCTAGACTGGTGAAGATAACTTCAGTGATATCAGTGAGTGCTTTTTATAAGCACTTTTTCCAAGCAAAATTTGTGCTGATATATCTCTAAGAAAGTAAAAATTATATATCTGATTCAGAAGACAGGCCTATAATGTTCAAATGTGCATGAAATGTTTGCCTTTTTATCTTATTTGCATATATGTCATAAATATGCCTAGAAAATATTACTGATTTACATTCAGCTTGTTACTTATGTATAAAGGGTGCAGCCTCCAAAAAGGACATGTTTTCTCCACTATAACAGTATATATTTGTTTATTTCTGCACAGTGTTTGTGCCACTGCAGTTAAATTTGCAGCCCACATTTTGAGGATATACCACTCAGTTTGAAGTTATGATGATGATTTTCATATCCATGTTTTTCCCCTTCAAGCAAGATGAAAAATGTTCCAGCAAAAGCATAAGAAAGCTATTTTAAGATCCTCGAAGAAAAATTAATATGTTGCGATGATGATATTTCATCTTAATCTGGCATCGCCCAGGCTTGTCTCTTTCAAGGAAGCGAGGACATCTGGGAATGAGTGAAAGCCACAATAAAATAAGATCTTTTTACTGAAACTGAAATATGATGGCATAGTTGTTTCTTGACAGTTATATATTCAATGAATAGGAATAAGTGGTATGATAAAGGTGCATGATTTATTGTTATATGCAATTACATGAGCTGTACAATATTGAAATTTTACAGGGAACTGAACTGATATTTTAGAAATAAAAATATGAAAGAGAACATAGCTATACTTATGGATATTCATAGCATAAAAGCAAAAAATATGCCTTCAAGTAGCTAGAGAGAATTTCAGTGAACAGGGATCCCACTGTAAATTAAGATGTTTTCTTCGGTGTGCTTCTGTTTCTCATATCTAACGCCTGGAATAAATGAAGGGAAGAAGGGATATTGGTTTGATATTTGAGTTTCATATTCTCTGTCACCCAATGTAGAACATGAGTCAGACCTTATTTCCACTGGTTTTATATTTGTGCAATGCAATTAGTATGAATATATATATATACATAAAATCTCATGTGAAATACATTTATAAATCTGGACACCAATATTCAGAAAAGGTAAATTCAAACTGAAAAGGAGCAAGGAGAGGCTAGTAGGATGAACAGGTGAGCCGATCTTGTCTAAAGAGTGTTGAAAGACATTGCTGGATTGTCTAATCTAACAGATTGAAAGTTAAAGGGAGGATAATAAATCAGTAAATTCTTCAGCCAGGTATCAGGAGAAAGGATGAACTATTTAAGCCATGTTGGCAAAAGAACATTCAGATAAAACTAGCCATGAGTAAATTCAGGCTAGAAATGAAAATAAGATTTCTAACCCTTACTGAATCAAGGTTCTGGACATCCCAGGATGTCATGACTGAATAAAGTGAAAAATAGGAATTAATAATTTCAAATAGCATATTAAATGTTTCTGGTGTGAATTTCATGCATCAATCTTTTCTACAGTGATTGAAGTCATCATTTCTGGAGCAGTGTTATTTAACATGGCTCTCAAGCCCATATCCAGAGCTATGGATGGCAGTTTGAAACACCCCTCTGCAACTTTTACAGATCATTGTCTTTCTTTATTCCAATTTTTTTTTAACTCTCTCCTACATCTTCCATAATCATAGAATCAGGTTCCTGTTTTCCTTAAATGCCAACTGCTAGAATATAACAATTTTTTGGCAATCATACAGATAAGATCTGTTGTCTGCATAAAATATTAACTAATAGTATTAACATCAGACAAAATATTCTGCTACTTAATATTGGAAAAGTGACATCCCAATCAGTAAAAACAACTGAGTTACATTTCAAACTGCATTTACTCATATATGGTATCAGTCATCTCTGCCTGTTATCTAAGAATTAGTTATCGAAAGGCATATTCTGAGAACATTTTTTGCCCCCTTAGGTCTCTTCTTTGCAGAAGTTGCAAATTCTTCAGAAAAGGATTTTGTAGGAGTTTCAATCATGCTTTTGCGCTGCAAAAAGGAAAGTGGTGGAAAGAAGGGAAGCCTCAGCTTGAGTGACACCGTCTAAAAACTCTGTCAAGAAAGAGACCAGAGTGAAGAACTGGTGTTAGGTGTGTGCTGCCATGGCCGTTCTCTTGGGTCCCAAGGGGCAGAGAAGGGAAGAGAACCCCCAGTGCAGGTTGTGGAGTGTGTGGCTGCAAAATTGTGCTGAATACAGTTTCTCAGTGTGGTTGTTGAAATGCTTTGCAAAGTATCAGGTCTCGACATGCCTGTCTTATTGCTGATCCTTGGCTGACAGAGGTAAATGAAACCACGCAGATGTTAACGGGCCCAGTTTCTTGTTATATGTATGACTGCCCTGTTTTACTGAATCTCTGAGACAGTTGATACCATCCCTACTTCATTTTGATCTGCGCTAGTTTTAAAAGTAAACTAGATGTGATTCATTATTGCTATACATAATTTTTTCATTCAACATTTAACAGAACATTCCTGCCTTTATTATTAATTGTATTATCTTGATAATATCTCCAGCACAGTTAATATTAAAACTCAAGCTGCATCTATGGCATTTGCATTATTATCTTTACCTCTCCATCCCTAACTGTACACTATGTCACTAGAACTCCATCAACAACTTCTCTCTTCAAATCAAACATCAAGCAGAAGTCAAGAACAGGGTCATTACAGCATAGTGTTTCTTCAACCCAGTTAGATGGAAAGAAAATACATTTTCACTCTAATCAAGCTTTTAAAAGGAAAATCATGCATTTTTTCAGAAACAGAACCAAACCCCAAATATTTGTCTCCGATCAGGAAACACATAATTAAATTATTTTGTTTTGAAATTATTTCATTTGTTGCAACTATTTGTTCAAACTGATTTTTGTATTAGTTTAATTTTACTATTAATAGATTGTCTTCTGGAAACTATTTTATGTTCTTGTCTTTTGGATTGGCTAAATGCCTCAAAAGTTTGTACTTCCCTCTGTGGGTATATGCTTGTATACAGGACTCTGTCTGTATCTCAGGGGAGAATATTGGGATGTTATATGGAAAAAAAGATTTTAAAAATTGTTATTACCAAAGTAAATTCAAGTGTAAAGTTTCTGATTATCTCAGGTTGAAATGGGAATGCATAAATAATCCATTCAATAGAAAATCTCAAAGTGAAACCTACAGAAAATATTGATATTCCAGCTTTTTATTCTAATACTGAATTATTTACATTTCCATTACTTTAGGAATTCGATGACACATTCTACAATCCACACATCTGTGAATACAGGATTTGGGGTGTATACTTCTAAGTGTTTATGCAGGCTTTTTATAGATATTTCTGGGCAGGCCTCTTGATGTTTTGATGTTTTCTCACAGAGTTCTTGCAGAATTTTAATAATTCTTCACTGTCTGTGCTAGTACATTATTATGCTCAGACATATGCAAGGCTTTCACCTAGCTCTACTTTCCCTCTGAATGTTCTACCTACAGATCTATCCACCTTAGTCCCTTACTAACGGCAAATTCTCCCAAGTGCCTCATAAGTCATATGGAGAAGTTAATTCTTCTCCTATATCTTCATTCCATTTCCACTGCTGTCTCCATCAGAGAGCAGATACATGAACAGGAGCACCAGCTTCATGTTAGGAATTAAACACCTAAGATTCTACCACTTTCCTATGGGAGCCTTGTGATGATGCAATAGATCTCAGCGTTGGGAAGATTTTCTTTAATAATCTACATTGCTTGTTTTATTTCATAGCTGTTAACTAAATACCCCTTTCGACCTCCATATAAAGTCTTTTCCTCTTCAGTGTTTCTGTCCCTGAATAACTATAAACAGTTACTAACTCCTTGATTTTTCTTCTAGTTCAAGTGGTGAATTCTTTCTTGCCAAAAAGGCAATCAATGCTATGGAAGGTGGTGAAAAGTGGAAAAGAGGGTTGTTCCCTACTGAAAAAGACAAGTTATTTTAAATTGCAAGGAAAACATAATTATAGATAATTACTACAGATTACATTTTCTACATACATACACTAATTAAATCACCTATTAAATGATTACATTTTTTAATAGATTTTTTTACTTTTTATTTGGCATTGCATATGATAAATCAAATACAAAATAAATGAAAAATGACAGCATCTATCAAAATTATCCTCAGAAACATTTAATACTTGATAAACATAATAAGAAAATTCCCAAAGTATTGAGAGAGAAAAGCAGTAGTCTTTATCTACTTTCAGTCAGCTGCGAAGCTAACTCAATAAACACAGAAGTTTTAGTTCCAGATATATTCTATTATTTGCTACTAAAACCTTGTGGTCAATACAAACCCGTTCATATAGTTTCCATGGCAGTCTAGATCAGCTCTTAATCATTGTACAAAGCATGTATGAAAGGGTAAAAAAATAGAGATGAAAACAATACAGTTTTTGCCTATCATGTATGGGATCACTATTATTTATTTAAAAGATGTAAGAGCCGTAGAAACAATGTTTAAAATGTATTACATACCAGAATAAATTAGCAAACCTGCAGGGAACACAGTATTGTATTTTTTACAGACTTTCATGGTGTGTGCCCAGGGATGGACAAAAGATCAATGCCTCATACACTCCCCTCTCAATTTTTACTAAATCCACTGGCATGTAATGGATAAACTAAAATATTCTAAACTATCAGAGGTTTCTTGAGATAAACATTCTCCTTATATGTCAACATCCCACCACAGATGCAGATTTTTAGTTCTGCACTTTGACTTGCTTGGTGATCAGCTTGGTGGTTTAAAACAATGGTACTTACTTTTGTAGGCAACTTGGGAAAGAAAAGTAATTAACTCCACTCATCTAGCAACACTTTCTTCTTAAAACAACACTTCTTAAAACAAAAAGAAATAACCAACCTTCTCTTTTTCCCTTCCTTCATGACCCTCCAAAACTTCCCTAATATTATAGCTTGTTTTGATTGAATCTGCAAAATAATCGGTGTCACTCTGATACTTTGTACCTTAAGTTCCTTTCTCCATGCTGATCACAATAGTATCTTTCAGGCCTCAGTTGGTTTTGGATTAAATCCCTAATTTCTCACTTCAGAAAGTAACAGCAATGATTTCTCCTATCTGGCTAATGACAATTTAGCACTGTCACCATGTGAGTTATTGTATCCTTGTTGTCCCATTTCTGCCAAAAAATTTATCATAATAAATGCAATAGAATAAGGGGCTTCTTTTTATGTTGGCGTACTTAACAGCTGTTTATTTTGATCATGGAATTGATTCTTCAAAGCCTCTAACTTTTTCACAAACAGCACTCTGGTTTTAATTAAAATGTTTGCAGCGAAATTTGCTATAATAATAACTGAGACTCCTGCTAAATCTTACATTTTGAATTTTTCAGTCATGACGTTCACTCTGGTTCCTAGGTCTAGATCCTGAGGTACTTTGGAGGTACATGTAGTGCAGCTTAGTGAAACCGGGAACGGATACATATACCACCTGGAGGTGGAAATTGAGAGGAAAGTTTTGCAGCTACATTGCAAATATGCTGGATCTGGTATTTCTTCTAGGAAATTTCCTGCCTGCATAGTACTGAGTCCCAGAATTTGGATCCAGACACCAGTCTGTATTGTGGTATAAATTCTAGCACTCAAAAATTATATTCAACAAGTTAGGCATACCCGCTGGGGTGACAACATACAGTAAGGACTGGTGATCCTGGTTCAGCTTGTACTGGCAACTCTTCCCATTTGTTGTAACACCTCCAATTTAGCTGGATTAGATTGCGGCAACTATATTTCCTCCCTTACTGAGCAATGGATAAAAGAAGCAGTGGTGTCCACTTAGCGGTGCCTCTGACACAAGTCTGGCATCAAGGCCACACGATCACTTTGCAGCTTCTTTTGCCCAGAAGCAGTGAGGCAAAAGGAAGGCAGTGAAGTTGCCCAGCCTGCACTAATGACAGGGAAGCCAAGGAACAAGCATAACAGCAAACAGCAACTTCGCCTAGTTGTGGACAAACCCTGGTAGTCACTGCTGGGAATAGCATCCCTAATGTCTACTACTCCATAACTCCTTTCAGTTCTAGTAACATCTCAGCCATTTCTGCTGCCGGAGCATTTTAAACCCAGTATCATGCCTGTCACCTTGTATTTCCATTCAACGCATTCCTGTTTCATCCCCAGCATAGACCAAAATATCAGTATCATTTTACGCTTTATTTTACACACAGCTATGACTACTTCAGTGTCAACCCAGTCCCAGAATACCATTATTCAACATCGTCACAATTTGTTTCTCCAGATTCCTTCCATAAGGACTACGTGGGGGAATAAAAAACCTCTCACTAGTAGGCATAATTAATTTTGTGTTTGTTTTTAAAATAATCAGCTAATTAGTGGTGTGACATAGTTCGTTTGTGACTTTAAAAATATTTATGATCCTTTATGATTCGATTCTGTGTTTTGGAGGAAAATAACTTTACAGTATTTAGAGTGTAAAAGATTGCCAATTTTCTTAAAAAGAAAAAGATTTGGACTGCTGGACTAAACCTGCCCTAGTAGTTGGCAATCCATGATCCAGATCAGTCTTATGCATAGGAAGAGTCAGAGAACAGAGTTATCCTAGGTGTATATTCTTCTAGATATGCTTGCTAAGTTTGAAAAACATTAAAACGTCTCTCTTCGGAATTCTCTATCTCCTTGCACCACTGCAGCAGTAAGTGGAGCAGAAGTCAAATCTGGGCTTTGAAAATGAAACTCTTCAGATGAAGTCATGAAGCTGCAGGTGTTTTATGAATTATTTCCAATATTAGATAATATTAATCCCCACAATAATCCTTCTATGTCTCCTATATACCAAAATAATAACATTTAAAAAATATTAAAAAATAGACAGTCCCCACAGTTTCCTTCTACAGCCACATTATAAGTATTTAACCAACATGGATGGCAACATAAAGCAACTCTAATTTATATCCCTGCGAAGCTGCACCTCCTCAATGAGATGAATACCACTTTCAAAGAAAATAAAAAAACCCAAAACAAAACCAAAAACCCTACCGGCATTCTAATACCTGCAGAGTGATACCACTAACAGACCTGGCTGTTTGTTTCTAAGGAAGAACAGCTGTGCAACAGACTGTCTGAACAGTCCCTATTACAGAATGCAACATGGATCACTGACACAAAGGAAGCACTACACCAGCTGGCTTTCTGTCTTAGAGCATTTCTATTCCTAGATGATTTACCTGTTCTCAGTCCTGTCACCTTAGCACTTCTACTACCCAATTAAAAAATGATGTTGCTAGATTCTCTCTGCTGTAAATTAGATATGTTATTTTTCAGATCAAACTGGCTACATTTTTTTTAAACTTTGCAATACATGACTTATTTTTAAACTTATAAAAGCTGCTTGATTATTTATTTGTGGTATATTTTGTTCTCTTTTAGAGTTTAGATCAGAAAAATTCTTTTCTAATGTATTCATATGCAGTGATCTACATTTCCTAATCATAATCATGTCAGCAAAAGTGGAGCTGCTCTTAGGATAACATTTTAGTCTAGAAAATGATTTCCCTTTAAAATGGATTCAATGGACATGATGATATAAAAAGAAGATGCAAAATTACACACAACAGTTTGCATAATCAAAACAGATATGTTTTGTATTCAGGCAAGATTTCTTTTTGCTACATTAAATGGAAGAAAATAGACCTTTTGGAATTCTGCAAGTGTGCTATGGCTGTAAATGCAGTAGCAGTGGAATTCCAGTAGGATTATGAAGAGGAAGTACAGAACTTAAAAAAAGGATTCAGCCAAGATACAGAGGGACAACATGAAAGGATAAATAGATTTTTTTTTAAACTAACAGTAGTCCATTTATTTCAAATTGGTACTATACTTCATTTTCTACTTTGTAACTAAAGTTAAATTTATCAAAGCTTGAAATATGGAGGTGTATCCTTCTGTGTAGGAAATTTACTGGTCCTCTTTTAAGTAAATGTGAGTTCATATGAGATGTAATGAGTGTAGAGCTTCATTCAGTAAATAATACCCAAGGTATATATGCATACCTAAATTCAGAACAAAACTTGCACGTTATGCAATAATGTTTGAAGTGCTCTGCAGGTGTCTCCTAGAGACACTGTTGCTCAGGAGCAGACAGACTTCAAATTAGCATTTCTCTTCCCTAATGAACAATAATCTTGATTCATCAAAATAACATATTACAAATGGCTACAGAAAATACTGTTTGTTTTTAAAGATGATGTGAAGATAACGTTGTGACAATTATGTGAAGGTTATTGAATGAAAAACTAACCCCTTAACATGTAATGATTTGAATTTAATTGGTGTCAAAGCTAGCCATAACATTTTTTTTCTGTCCCATGAAATTTTACAAGATTTCAGTTATTTTTCTTGTTGTGCCTTAGGAACAAACCAGAACCTTTGCAAAGTGACTATGAAAAGCAAGAAAGACAATAGCTGGTAGGCTACATGGCAGGCAACCCAATTGTTATACAGAGGACCCAGGTTCAAGTTCCTTATCTACCAGTCCTCCAGTGCTTGGCCAGCCTACACAAATTTTAAGTGTCTCTTAAGAAGAAAGTATATTGGGTTTTCATTGAAAATGGTAAGTAACAGAGGAGTAAAAGATGGCAGGGAGAGGAGAAAAAGGATTCTCAAAACTTTACAACCAAACATTGACCTTGTGTTTCTGGACTCCTGAGAAGCAAGAATTCCTGACTACCACACATATTTTCTCTATTTTTTTCAGTGTTACAATCAAAAACCCATTTTCCTTGGATGAAGATGACACTGACTTTTACTCCTCAGCGAAAACAGCTGGGACAACAGAGGAAATTTTGACTTAATAGGAACTTTTCCTCTTAAGTGGCATCTTTGTATAGGTGAAAATTATTTCTGCCAGTGCGCTCACAAGTCAATTTTTGAGCATTGATTTAATAATGAGAAGTAACACACTGTCCAGAAGTAAATGTTTAATATATTTCTATCATCTATGCACAAATACCTTCACTCATGAGTCATAGGAAGAGTCATCATTAGAAGATAATCACAAAGGCTCAGAGAAAAGCTGTATTAACACAGACTCCTTACCACAGCATGAAAACAGCCATACCCTTGATTCTGTTGCTCAGACCCCAGAGGGATCAAATATTTTAAATGCACACAGGTTTGATTTATGAAGCCATCAACCAAAACCAACTTATTTATGTTATTCACTGATCATTAAAAGATATAACTTTATTTTTATTGCTTCCAAATACCAGTGATTAAGAATTTAGCCAAGGTATCTGACCTCAATTGCAATGATTACGGTCTGCTTCCCAGTGTTTACTGCATTTAAATTCATAGTGCTTTTGTGAGACAAAGAAGTGCAATTGTTCATACAAATGAAGAGCTAGTAGGTTTTAAGATGAATGACAAAATTCTAAAAATTATTTAGATGGTTGATTCCTACTGAGTTCAAGGAGTTGAAATTTATCTTTCGAGGGTATGTGTCAGGAGTGATGGGCAGGATTCATCTCACTTAACTTTAAACTTTCTAAGCAATTTGTCAGCTCTCCATCTACAGAAGTTCAGGGCTACAAATCTCTAGAGAACAATTCATTCTTTCCCCATGCAGGATCTAAGCCAGATGAATGAATTATTCTTTGGGGTAATTTTATTCTCCGCTGATTACAGAAAGAGCCTAAATGGCTGGCATAAAATGCACATTGAACATAGTCAAAGGGAAGTGAAATGAATCCTACCTGGTGGATACCAGAGAAGTTTTAGGCCACTTTAATGTTCACTCCAAATTAACAGGAGGGATCTTCAGTCATTGTAACATGCTTCTACTGTACCTAAATTGAAAAAGTCATACTGGCAGGGAGACTACTGAGCCATGAAATGAGATGTACTTCTCCTCCCACCAGAAGTCAAAAAAGGAGGAATTGTCATAATAAGCCTCAGAGGACTTACAGGATTTATGGTTGTCTAGGTCTTCGCTTGTGATTTCTGAAACCCAGGTGTCTAGCCACCTTGAGACTTGAAGCTCCTAAAGTTAAGCTGCCCAAGCTGTGTTGGAGTAGCCTACATTCCTCCTTGTTTGCAGTGGGTGTTAATTTCTTAGTTATGAAAATTTCAAGTAATTGAAACCCTTTAATTCTCATGTAATTTTAAAATCCTTTCCCTCAAGGTTTTTACCCCTGGACAACCATCAGCAGACAGATGTAAAATGAGTACTTTTTGTTTCAGTCCTGTTTTAATGGCCGGGTGTTTGTAAAATTAAAAAGATATTACAATATATAATGACTGTTGTAATTGCTTGTAGTCTCAACAGAGAATTTTATTGGGAAAAATATGTCTTACCTTTACATTACTAGACCTTGCCTCTAGCACACAATCATAACAGGATAGGAACATCAGACACATAGTGCAACCATTCTGCGAATAAATAGAGGACTTTGGTTTCCAGGCCTCACATACCTGACAGTCTGGTACTCTCAGCACTAAATTAACTCTAAAGAAACTTGAAAAAATAAAGAACATAATGCTATTGGCAACAACATCTACTGCTTACTAAAGGTCTGTGTAGATTCATAAAATGGAAGGGTTTTCCTTCTAACAAAAAAAAAAGGAATCTATATTTCATTACAGTTGCACACTGTGGTGTGACTGATTGGTTGTTGCAGAGCTAATAAAAAGATGACTACTTGCAGCTGATAGCATATCCTATTTCCATCTAATTTGATGGTTTTCTGCTGGGCTGATGGGAACCTGTAATCATAAAACATTGAAGATTCAGCTATTTCAAAGCCTGGGTGCAATTTCTACTGTTTTCTGACTATTTAGCCTTACTTCTTAGAAATCCAACCTCTTACTATTTGTTATGAAGATAGTCATTAAAGTGTACACTAACACTTTCTATCTTAGTTAAAATTCACTCTCTCCAACCAAACACATGAGAATAAATACTATCTTTTTATGCCAGAGATAATTATCATTTTTAATTCTTGTTATTAGTGCCTAATGGCTCTAGGCAACGCACTATTAATAAACAAAAAAGACAGTCTCTGCCTTAAAGGACTCCTAAATACCAGTTAAAGGTAGAAAATCAAAGAAAGTGAGGGCAATTATTGCACAATGGCAGAATTATCACAGACTACTTCCACGAAGAATTCATACATTGAAACTTAACTTCTTTTTTAACCTGCTTTTAATACAGAACCTGGGACCAGGTTATGTAAATCCATGGTAGACAGAGTTTTAAAAGCCAGTGTGTTAAACAATTACTTGGAAATGCAGTAGGCCCAAAGTTTCTGATGGCTAAATGTAGTCAGATATTCCCCACTTAGTTACACAAATACAATAGATATGAGCAGACCCTAATGGCTGCCTATATAGCTGTTGTCAGATGGCAGTGAGGTGGTAACGACAAAGCCAAATCAATGCTATTTTAATTATTCCTTCTATGCCAATTAAAATATGGTCTTGAAACATAATGCATAAATATTTCTAGATTTTTTTTCTTCTGGCCCTGAAAGCAGGCAGGAAAACTTTCCATCAAGCCATAGGAAACGTTAGATCTATACAGTCTCAAAATGGCAAAGCTAAGCACGTGATTGTGTTCCTTAACTGGTTTCATATTAGTTGCGTGCTTTTTCACTTTCTCAGTTTAAAATATCACTGGCAAAGCTATCTTCATGACTTCACAGCCACTAAGATCTAGCATAGATTTTCTTTTCATTTACACCTTTATATATATACACACTCAATAGAATATATATGTGTATATAAAGTATTATGTTTCAGCAGCCAACAACTACCAGGTTGAGAAAGTTAAGATAGTTTGAATGAACTCTTGCAAACTTTTCTTTCAAAACAGGTCACACATTTGAACGAGTCTACCAAACATCAGAGTCTTTTATTAAAGTTAGACCCATTAAAAGGTGATGTACAAAATACATAGAAAATATTTGGCAATTATTGCTGTCCTCATTGCTGTCTACAGCTTCCTGAGGAGGGGAAGTGGAGAGGGAGGTGCTGATCTCTTCTCCCTGGGATCCAGTGATAAGACGCGTGGGAATGATTCACAGCTGCGCCAGGGGAGGTTTAGACTGGACATTAGGAAGCATTTCTTTACTGAGAGGGTGGTCAAACACTGGAACAGGCTTGCTAGAGAGGTGGTCGATGCCCCATGCCTGTCAGTGTTTAAGAGGCATTTGGACAATGCCCTTAATAACATGCTTTAACTTTCGGTCAGCCCTGAATTGGTCAGGCAGTTGGACTAGATGATCATTGTAGGTCCTTTCCAACTGAACTATTCTATTCTATTCCTAAGACTAAACCAGAAGATTTTACAATAGCAGCCTCCATAGGTTGCTTAAATAAATAATAGAAAATATCATCATGTTTCTGCATATTTTCAAAAAAAATCTTTATTTCCCTTTGTCTTTCTTTAAAATCTGTAAAGTAACAGCAGAGAGATTACCAACAGCTTGACTTTACAGCTGTCTATAACTGACTTCTGAAAACTAGTTTTAGTCTGTCTTGCTCCAGTGGTTGACTCAAATGAACAAGAAAGTTTCTATATTGAAAAGCTGGGAGAATGCCTTGTTTCTAGATCACTGCGAATTGCATACTTTCCTTCTATAGGAATCATTTCCCTACTTAAATTTTAAAAATATTCCAATTTTTTTTCTGTGAATATGCAGAACTTGGACACTGAAAACAATGCAGCTTCCTTTCTAATTGTTGGCCCTTCTCCTTGTTAATTGAAAGGTCAAACATACTTGAATTCAACTCAAATTACAGGTAATCAAAACCAACAAAACCAAAATCATTCATGTGTTTCCCTCTTTAATATACACTCTGTTACTGTCTCAGCACAGAAATTGAATTATATTTGCCTAATTGTATTTGCTCAACACAGCTCTGACTTAATGGTTTCTCTATAGGATTTACTCATTTCCAAAGGAGTCAAAGCAAGAGACATAAATGGGTGTTTTTTTATATTTATCCGTAAGTACTAAAGAGACATGGAATGAGAGGACATCAAAATGGTATTTCAGGAACATCAAATACTGAGATTTTGTGGAAATTCAGTGGAAAACTATTACCATCCAAAGATGCAAAGAAACTACAACTTTATTTGCACTTAGGTAGTACATGTAGCATTTAAGAGGTACCAGACTGGGTACGAAAACTGTAAAATGCTTTTCTGTAAACAGAACACAGTGTTGATAGGGATGACTCATATTATTACCAGAATTCCCTTATGCAAAATTAGACTTATTTCTTGTGAAACGTTCCATTGAATATGACTATCAGTTAACAAAGTATGAAATAAGACATTTCTTGGATAGTTTTTCCTGTGGCCTTGAATATGGAAACTGTGGCTTGTAATTATTTAAAAAAATGCTATTACAACTTTGCAACATACATTTTCATGCTCAGAATGGTACCTAAAAGTCCCCCATTATTAATCCATAAATCCTATATCAGCATGTCAAATACTGGGGACAGTTTATAATGTTGCTATGTGGTTAACTTGATCTAGCAAGTAATTATGAGAATGTGTAGTGTTCTGAAGTGAGAAGATGACTGGACTGTGGTGGACCAACCTCAAGCCAGCTCTTCAGCCATGGTTAGCTGAGACCTTATTGTCTTGAGCAGAGGGCCGTACTAGACAGGGTTACACACTTTTGGACCAAAGATGACTTGTACCTTGGGGGTGGTGGTGGGGAAGCGTAGGAAACTTTCTGCCAGCATAAATGCACATAGACATGTAATTTGACAACTAGTACTTATCTTGAAATTTTTACACAGTCATATCTATACTGAGGAAACGGGAGGTATTTCTCTACTGCTACATCTAGGCATATGATCCAGCAAAGTCTGACCACTGTGTCAGGACAAGATATTGACATTAACTACACCTCTCTGCACCCAGCTTTGCACAACTTCTCTCTTGCATGAATAAAATTTTTGTGTCCCCATTCTGGGATTCCAATGGAATCGGCAGCCACTGGCTTCTTCAAAAAACAGAATTAAATGTCTGGGTGAAGCAAGGTTTTATAAAAACAAGTGCTATGAAATTGAATGTATGTGACAACTTTTAAGTATCACAACAGACAAGTAAAAAGAAAAGAAAAGGAAAAAAAGCGCTTATAGAATTAATTGAAAACCCTATGATGTTTTTGATGAAAACCAGAAAGCAGGAAGAGTTAAAGATGGGGGTGTGGTAGGAAGGGAAGTGTATCTAACTCATGCCTGGACAAATTAGGTGGAAACAAGTACAGTAAATCTTACAAAAAGGAAGAGCTTGAGTAATTGGAGAGAATCCCTGAAACAGAAGATCAGAGTGAGGACTACAGGAAACCATGCTGGTAAGAGTAGAAGAGTGCAAGAATTTGTGGGTGCTGCAAGGAACCCAATTTGCTCTGGAGTAATTAAACATCTGACATTAATAATTTATATACAAGCCCACAAAGCTGATAGGAAGAATGGCCTAGAGCACAGACTCTTGAAATGGGTTTAAGGATACTATAGTCCTTTTTTATTTCTGCTAATGACTTTCTGTAGTGGGTTTTTTTCCCCTTTCAGTGCCTCAGTTTCCCCATTTGTAATATAGGAATAAGGATCCTAGCCTTCTTTCAAGCACTCCTAATGAAATATACGAAAAGGCGTTTAATATTATTGCTGCTGTACTGCGATAAGTTCTGCTCTAGAATTTGTAAGAGCATCTCATATCTACCACTTTTGCTATCAGTGAAATTATAGTAGCATAGGTCCTGGAGAGTTTGTTGATAATAACTGCAAATCAGCTAAGTTTAATTTTTAAAATGGGGAATTTTGGCAAAAGTGAAAGGAGAAACTACAGTTTAATTATATGACCGAATCTGTGTAATGGCTTGCCAATAACATTCTCTCCAGCCACATACTCTTGTCACTGTCCCTACACTGGCTTGCATGCTTGCCTAAACACTTGGTGAGGCAATTAAATTTGCTAACCCAGCAGAAAACTAATCTGGGGTGGGAAGGCAGAGGGAGAAAGTAGGGGGAACAGGACCATCCTTTTCAGTGGTAACAAGCTGTTAGATTGGCTCAACTGCTTCATATAACCACACCACGATTTTTATGCTTGGCAAAGTATTTAGATTCTTGTTCATCAAAGCAATTAGAAGTGGGCCTAAACTGAAGCATATGAGCAATCTCACCCGTATTCAGTAGAACGTTTACCTTTACACCTAGGTTTTGTGTGCCTTCCCATTTACAGAAGTGTTTTGGTAACTGGCTGGCATTGTTCACGTGCTTGAAATTAAGCACATCTTTAAGAGCAGTGCTGAATGAGAATTAGCAGAGTTTGGAACTTCATTCTGTGGTGCTATACATGGAGTTACTCAGTCTTTGCTCATTTGTAGTCAATTCAACTGTATGCTACCTTCTAATTCCTCAAAAGTCCGTTGTAAAAACTTACCCTTGTCATTCATAACTATAGCATGCCGTTTTCATGGTGTTTGAGAAGTACAGCATCTAAAGGATATGAGGCATACCCCTTTTGACTGGTATGCATTTGGCAGTTTTACATGAAAACTTATTTTGATATCCATGTAGTTATAGGAGTTTTATTCTCTTTCTGCGTGTTAAAAAGCCATAACAATGAAAATTAAATGAATATAAAACTTTGTGGAGAAATCACTCAATTTTGTAAGTGAAACAGCTTTTAGCATAAAAAGCTGGATCTTCAAAATGATTGAGTAAGATTTCCCCTGTTTATTTTGCAGATGGGTTTTCAGAGGTAGAAAAATGTAATTATAGGAAAAGCAGTAAAATGTGAGCTGGTTGAGGCATAAAGTGCAGCACTTAGAATAAGACAATCGCCTAAATTCCCTGATTGACAGATGGATGTCACATTAGATGAAAATGATAACAGATTTAGTGGACTGAAGAATAACTTCCTCTTGACAGTGCCCTGACCCTTAACCTACAACCTGACTCCTGTTAGCTTCACTAACACAGGGTAATTGTCACAGGTGCAGGATAAAAGAAACCTCTACAGCAGCTACCAGTGGTCAGAGGCTTATTTCTTTTGATGACCAGAAATGCACTGTTGAGATATAGTCAAGAAGTCCTGACCTCTGTTGACCTTTCAGGGCATTAAAATTTACCCCTGGGAAAAGGAAACTATATAAAAGGAAAATACTCTGTTCTGACTAATGCAAAACAATATTTTAACTGTGTAATAATTAAGTTGACAAACAAAGTAGAGTGATGGTAAAGTAATTTATTTTCATCAACACAAAAGCATGTTTCTTACACAATTGTAACACGGTTTCAACAAAGACCAGTACTGTACACTCAATAGAGTTCATGGGTTTTATAATTATGAGTAAATTCATTACCATGTCATACTCTGGATATATGTACTATTCCAAAATGATTCTGTTGTATTTATATGCTAATAGTATCCTTTCAATAGAAACCAGTTCTTTGAATTGTATTTAAATTTTAGGAAGGTAGAGGTTTGTAACAGTCTTTATAAATGACGTGGTGACAACTGTGAGACTTCACAAAAGTTTATACCTCCTTCTGTTAGAAAATAGAGTACATTTTATTCTTTTTTTCTTCAGCAACATGAATGGGGAATTCAGAAAACACAGAGCAACACAATGAGCTATGCAAATATATTTTATAATAGAAGAAAGAATATTATAGAAGAAAACAAAATGACTGCGTCTCCCATTAGAGTGAAGTCAATGCAGTAACCTGCCCATGTTGTTTTCTTTATGCATAGAAGAATGAATATTACATAGGGGAAAAAAAAGAAAAATGACTGCACATCTCATTAAAGTGAAGTCAATGCAGTAAGGAAGCCTGCCTGTGTTTTCAAAATGTTTCATCTTAGAAAATGAAACAAAACAAACCAAAATAATACCACAATCAACTCTTAAACACCTGACAACAATGAATTGGTGTATTCAATTATTGTGTTTATTGGTGCTTAATACCGGGACCATCCAAATATTTATTCACTAAATATGAAGGAACAAAAACAATGTTCTAAATACAATAGACTTACTGGGATCAGGTTTCTGTTCAGAACAGTAGAGCTCTAAAAGACCCCTATGCAAAAGGCACAAATTACTCTAAAATTCGTTGAAGGTTCTTATTAAGGTCATAGGTCTTGCCCTGTGGTTATTATTCATCCACAAAATGCTCTGATAAGTAATATGACACTAAATTAGTATACACAAGCCTTGGGATAATTGTGTAAAGAAAATAAAAAGATTAAGTTACCCAAAAAGGAGTACTATATAGGTAGACAACTTCAGTCCACTGAGAAAGGTGTAGTAGAATCCATCTGGGTTTATTCTGACTTGTTATTAAATGATAAAAAATATAAGGATTATTCCGATGTAACTTATTGTCATGAACACTTGCAATAATAATGCCTTCCTTCAGATTACCATCTTTTCAAATGTGATGAGATCATCAGGTAACAGTGTAAGATATGAAGGCTTAGCACACTGTGTTGTTAGCACATTAAAAAAAGAAATTGCTGGGATAATTAACAACTACCTATTTGTCTGTAGGCTGCATTCATTATGCCTGCACAAATTGGAGGTCTCCAAAATCTGTGCAGTAAAATTTACTCTTTGTTCAGGAAGTTCCCCTTGGATTTGGGTAAAATTCTGGTTTGCTGTGTCTATTGTAATTGTGACAGGCAGTTGACATGTCTCATAGTCTAAATGTAGTGGCAAGCAGGGGGTGGTACAATGATGAAAAAAACTGCCATTCATTCTTGTGCAAAGGAAAGGTGTTTCTTAGCATATTCCAACCTATGTTCAGTCTAGAGTTGGGTCTCTGGGGTTGAAGGTCAAATCTGTGAGGTCAAAGCTATTTCTTGTCAATCTTCGTTCACTAATGACACATGAATTGGAAATTAGAACAAAGTAAGTAAAACGAATAGCCAGAAGGTGAGTGTCTGTTTTATTACTCAGAAGAGCTGGGAAATCTGGCCAATTGTTGCCCTATGTGGCTTGAATGACAGTTGTTAAGTTGAAAAAGGGACAGTGTGATGGGAATGCCACTTTAAATCTCAATTACCTCCTCCACTCCAATCAGCTTGGTAGAGCTTTAATGAAGTGCAATTCTCTGTCCTTTTCCTCATACTTCTATCTCCAGAATAAGCCTCACATTCAAGTTTGACAGCAGTACAATCAGTTTTCCATTCATCACTGGCCCTGTTTTAACCCTGCTGAAAAAGGGCCTAATGTACGTGGCAGTGATGGCAATTAGGCAGAAAAGTAATATTAGAAACAGACAAAAGCCTGAGTCTTTTAGCATTACAGGTGGGGTTTTTTTTTTTTTATAGCCCTTTCTAGACATAAAGGAATAGGCAGTGTTGTTAAGTTCCCTTCTTCAGCCTTCTCTTAAGCTGAAAGTCCAACGATTTCAAGATTCAATTAATTAGAGACATGGAGAGCCAAAGAACAAGGTAAAAGCTGCGTTCCTTCTAACTGAAGACACACTTAGTAATTGGCCTCTTATTAAAATGGATATCTTCTGGGTGTATGTTTAATAAGGTTGATAAAAGTCGTCATTTCCTCATTAGGACAGTGGATGAATATACTCTGAGTGCTCGTGTTTAGAAAAGAAGGGAACAAATATAAAAATAGCGGTCTCTTAAAATGTAGGAATGTAAAATATTAAAACGGAGAAGGCTGGGACTGAAGCTCTGGGGTAGGAAGAGAGGAAATTATCATGTGCGTGTCCATGCGTACACAAACATAAGAAAAGGAAAGGGAAAGCAGTTTACTGGGCACTTCACTTTCTCATTTCAGCTGAATAGGCAAAATATAGAAAGCCTTTGAGCTCCACGACACGGACTGCCACTGGCTTGTTAACATGACTTTTTGTCTGGAGGAACAAGGTAGGGGAAGCAGGTTACAAGGGACTTCTCTTTTAATAGGCAGTTTACACCTACCGTTTCTCTGCTTAATCGTTTTCTATTTATGTCATATAAGAATTGTGTGCGTACTGACGTATGCAATCTGAAACACGCATACTCCGGATTAGAGTGCCTGGGTTTTTCTTTGGTTTTGGTTGGGGGCGTTTTTGCGGGGTTGGGGGGTGTTTTTCGGTTTTCGTTGGGTTATATAAGTTTCCATAACAGTTCCTTTTATGCCAATTTTTTAAAATGTCAGCAAGGTTGAGGTGGGTTTTTTGTTTTGTTTTGTTTGATAGATTCCACAGGAACATGTGGCACTGGTGCAAGGATCCTGTTTGAGAGAATGGGCGTTTGGAGGTAAAAAAAAAAAACCCCACGCAGCAATTAGGCGGCTCTTGCCGCTCATTGGGGATGTGACACAAGTGGGTGATAGTGGCTTTCACCTCTCGCACTCCCTTCTCTCCTGCCTGATTCCTAGAACAATCCCTGTCAGAAACACTCTTTGAAAAAGGCTGCATTAGACAATGGCTCTTCACCCTTATTTTACGCTTTAAGTAGTGGAGCAGAATGCTGTAAGGGGCTGAAAACAAGGCGTAATCTGAGAAAGACGCGCAGGCATTGTTATAACTGTGAAAACCAGAAGAACCCCTTTCAGAGCCATGACTGAAAGTGCTATGAAGACCTTTAGTCCTTTGCACTCTCCCAATCACCAATTAGACAAACATTAACATCAATTAAGCTGTTATACGGCACAGGTTCCATATAATTACCTTAATGGGTTGACGCTTTCTTTAGCAGCAATTTCTTAAACAAACTTCATCTTTTGTGCAACAGGCTAAGAAAATTTTCAGCAGGGAGCATTTCCTTTTGTCAAGTTTTCTAAAGAGACAGCTGAATTGTTCTATTTAACAACAAACACCTTCACTAAGGACCCTCGTCTTGTCCCCGTTCCCACCACATTTGACTACTAGGCTCAAAGCTTATTAACCATCAGAGACAAAAAAACTGACTAGCCAGGGGAGCACAGACACATGCAGGGAGGGCAGTACACAAAGAGCCTGTGAGCCTGGCACTGGTTTGCAAGCAGACCCTAGGAGAAAGCACCAATTGAATTAGTTGCCTATTTAGTATCCAAAGAGCCAGATCTGTCCTTACCAAAAGCACAAAGAAAACGAAATAGAAAAACAGGATCTTGCTCATAAAACAAGACAAATCTGTCTAATTTATTTTGTACCAGTAAGTGCTAATTAAATGCAAGCTACTCAGATTCTTCCTGTTCCTGCGTCACCTAATTCTCTTAGAATCATGACAATGCTGGTCTGATTTTTCCCCCTGTTTAACAAACATTCATTTGAAATGTACTCAAATACAGCTATAAAATGCAACCCTTATATCACTTCTATTTTTATTTTATATTATATCCTGGTGTTTTTACTTTGCTGTGAAAATACTTGGGGAGGGTGAAAATGGGGGCGGGGGGTGCAGAGGGATGAAAAAGAACTTGGCAGAAACAAGTCTTTAAACTATCCTTCTCCATGATGAACAACAAATGACTTGCGGTGCCTACGGTGACCTATAATTGTTTTCTGAGAGCCAATGTATGTAATAAAATTTTATTGCAATTGATTGAAAGTCAAAGAAATAACCTATTTGAATAAAAATAATAATAATAAAAAAAAGTACAAAGGGAAATCCTGCAATGGAAAAGGAAGCTGTTAGGCACACGTGAGTGCTTATAAAATGTGTTTTAATTTTTTGGCTGTTTATTCTACTCAGGAGATACTGTCTGGTCATAACAATATGATAGCCAGTAGCCAATTAATTTTACATATTTCAGGTCAGGGTCTGGGTGTTATGTACATGTGCTTGGTCCATTTCATAGAATCATAGAATCATTAAGGTTGGAAAAGACCTCTAAGATCATCGAGTCCAACCGTCAACCCAACACCACCATGCCCACTAAACCATGTCCCTAAGCGCCGCATCTACACGTCTTTTAAATACTTTCAGGGATGGGGACTCAACCACTTCCCTGGGCAGCCTGTTCCAAGGTTTAACCACTCCTTCAGTAAAGAAATTTTTCCTTACATCCAATCTAAACCTCCCCTGCCGCAACTTGAGGCCATTTCCTCTTGTCCTATCACTTGCTACTTGGGAGAAGAGACGGACACCCACCTCGCTACAACCTCCTTTCAGGTAGTTGTAGAGCGCGATGAGGTCTCCCCTCAGCCTCCTTTTCTCCAGGCTAAACAACCCCAGTTCCCTCAGCCGCTCCTCAGAAGACTTGTGCTCCAGACCCCTCACCAGCCTCGTTGCCCTTCTCTGGACATGCTCCAGCACCTCAGCGTCCTTCTTGTAGTGAGAGGCCCAAAACTGAACACAGTATTTGAGGTGCGGCCTCACCAGTGCCGAGTACAGGGGGACAATCACTTCCCTACTCCTGCTGGCCACACTATTTCTGATACAGGCCAGGATGCCATTGGCCTTCTTGGCCGCCTGGGCACACTGCCGGCTCATGTTCAGCTGGCTGTCAACCAGCACCCCCAGGTCCTTTTCCACTGGGCAGCTTTCCAGCCACTCTTCCCCAAGCCTGTAGCGCTGCATGGGGTTGTTGTGGCCAAAGTGCAGGACCCAGCACTTGGCCTTGTTGAATCTCATTCAGTTGGCCTGGGCCCATCGATCCAGCCTGTCCAGGTCCCTCTGCAGAGCCTTCCTACCCTCAAGCAGATCAACACTCCCGCCCAACTTGGTGTCGTCTGCAAACTTACTGAGGGTGCACTCAATCCCCTCATCCAGATCATTGATAAAGATATTGAACAAGACCGGCCCCAAAACTGAGCCCTGGGGAACACCGCTCGTGACCGGCCGCCAACTGGATTTCACTCCATTCACCACAACTCTCTGGGCCCGGCCATCCAGCCAGTTTTTTACCCAGTGAAGAGTACACCTGTCTAAGCCGTGAGCCGCCAGCTTCTCTAGGAGAATGCTGTGGGAGATGGTGTCAAAGGCCTTGCTGAAGTCCAGGTAGACCACATCCACAGCCTTTCCCTCATCCACTAGGCGGGTCACCTGGTCATAGAAGGAGATCAGGTTGGTCAAGCAGGACCTGCCTCTCATGAACCCGTGCCGGCTGGGCCTGATCCCCTGGTTGTCCCGCTCATGCCTTGTGAGCACCCTCAAGATGAACCGCTCCATAATCTTCCCCAGCGCTGAGGTCAGGCTGACAGGCCTGTAGTTCCCCGGATCCTCCTTCTGGCCCTTCTTGTAGATGGGCGTCACATTGGCAAGCCTCCAGTCATCTGGGACCTCCCCTGTTAACCAGGACTGCTGATAAATGATGGAGAGTGGCTTGGCGAGCTCCTCCGCCAGCTCCCTCAGCACCCTTGGGTGGATCCCATCCAGCCTCATAGACTTGTGAGTGTCCAGGTGGCGTAGCAGGTTGTTAACTGCTTCCTCTTGGATTATGGGGGGTTTATCCTGCTCACCATCCCTGTCTTCCATTTCAGGGGGCCGAGTACCCTGAGGATAACTGGTCTGCCTGTTAAAGACTGAGGCAAAGAAGGCATTAAGTACCTCAGCCTTTTCCTCATCATTGGTGACGATGTTCCCCCCCTCCCCCCCGGCATCCAATAAAGGATGGATTTAATCTCAATCTAGTGAACACCAAACACCACATTGGGTCAAAGGCTCAAGGCCACAAAATCAAAAAGCAACTATGAGCTTACATGTACTCTTTAACCTCAGACCAGAGCCAGTAATGGCCAAAGTCACAGAGGAATAGCCATTTGAAAGGATTAAATATATACATTGAAATATAGTTATACAGTTAAAGTTATGCTTATACAGTGATGCAGTTACGCTTGATCTGTTGGGGATAGTATATTTAAAAAAATATAGAATGAGCACCAGAGATACTTTTCTATACATTAATTACACTAGTTGTGTAATGTTCATAAAAACATACCTTTGATAGGTTAATTTTTATTATTTTCTTCAGAAAACTGACAAAGAAATAAACAACAGGTATGTATGCATAGACATGAACTGCTGCCATGATCAGATGGCACTACCAACAAAATCCTGTGCATTTCTGCACTTTTTCCACTGAAGATCTGAACAAATAAACTGAAACTCACAAAATTTACAGCTAATGCCTTCAGTACCAGGACAACACTGTCTCAACATGAAGTACAGTTACTGGTATGTCTTCACTGGTTTTGAATCTTTTACTCTAAGGTAAAACTTCCTCATGGTGTTTCCTATGCTTTGCCATTTAATTCATTTCTTCCCGTATGTGGAGAGTCGCACTAATTGACTTCATAGATAAAAATGTGTCTAATTGTCCTTTAAGATGTAATCATGAGTATTTGTGAACTTTAGCCCCTAATCGTCGTGTCTAGCTTTGCTTTCTGTCATATGTACAATCTTCCACTGGTAGTTAAGTAAACAACCCAATTCTCCCACCCCTTCTTAGTAGAAAATATTGCATATATTGTCATCAGAACAGGGACAATGAAGGGATAGAGAAGACCTAGAGGACCCTAGAGAAGCCTTCTGGATTAGCTAGCCCTTTATTGATAACCAGAAGATATGCGTGAGCAGATGAAGGATGAGAAGAGTAAATTGTTTCCCTTCTCCTAATTTCTATTTCCCTGTTTGCTGATTGCTTCCAGAAGACATTTCACTCTTATTTGTCTTCTGGGAGCCTTTTGAAACTGCACCAGCAGGCTTGATGTCCCAGTCTCTCACAATATAGACTAAATAGTGTTAGAATTGCACCTCTGTGTTGACTGCAGGTCTGACCAGACTATGGCTTTTATTTAGGAGTTGCACAGTATTTACTTCAGATGATCCTGGCAAACAGTTGAGTAAGGATTTTTAGTTTCTTCACAATCTTTTAGATATAAGGCATAGGGATTACTAATAGGAAAAATTAGTAATAATTTAACCCTTGGTCCCAGGATATTATAGATTAACTCTATCTAGAAGGTTTACACTACCCACTACACTATTTACCTTCCTCATTTTTTCCTAAACTCCCTGAGCAGAAATGAAGAGGGAGAGGGAATGGAGGTGACTCCTTTAGTGAAGATTCAGAGCAAGAGTCTAACTTCTATATCCTGAAACACCATCTGAAGGAGTCTGTCACTCGCCACTGACCACAGTGGGAACCTGATGAGTGGTCTGCTAACATCATGAAGTTGGATACAGTGAATACCCTGCTCCCTCCAGTGCCTGGATGGTGACAAGAGATCTTGCCTTCATGTAGATGTCAATGGCCAGAACTATAATAATGTAGATTTACATAGCTTCAACCATATTCTCTTCCTGCACGAGAAAGGTATTGTAGTTAAAATTGTATGATGAAAAGAAAGGCTTCAGCACTGATTTCTGCTTATGAGGATGTAGGGTGTTTGCTAAAATTTGAAGTGTTGGTGATTGGGAAAGCAGTATTAACTGGCTTCTGAATATATGTTGATGAAATTGTGGTCTTTCACTTTTATTGTGTCTGTCTCTCTCACCCATGTGTCCCAACCAAGTCTCATGAGCACAGGAAACACATTCTATCAGCAAAATAAAACAGAAGTTCTACCATCTAAGAAACTAGTTATTCTTTAGGAATTTCTGGTGTCCCTAATAAGAAACACAGGAAATTTATCTCAGGAAATTAAATACAGGTTAATCAAGATTGTTATGCATCTTATTTGCCAGAGTAATGTTCCTATCCTTGCGTATGTTAGGTGAGGACAGTAAACCAAGTAGAGCTTGTGACTACTTTTAGATTCATAAGCTAAGAAACTGCTACCTGATTGATTGCAATAGGTTAGGTAGGAAAATTAAACAAAACAAAGAAGCCTAGCAGTGTATAAAAGGATTTTTTCCAGTGAACATGGCAGGTGTTGTAATGGGTAACATGAATGTAGCTAACATGAACACTGACAGCTCTCTGAGAGGGGAAACAACTCAATCAAATATCTGACTGGATATCATCAAAACATTACACAGCCTTGAAGAAAAGATTCTTTGTTTACCTACCAAATTGAAATCCAACTCATTTCATCACATACACCACTCTGGGAAGTCTGTTTCAAGAGAGGCCTATTCCCATCTTTTTCTCTCCCCCCCCCCCCCCCAAAATATGAATGTGTTGTTAGATTGTGCGAACAGGGAAGAAGCATTTAGCTTTCAATACAACGCCTGAGACTGTAACATCTTGCAGTTTGAATACTGAAGAGAAAACCAGGAGTATGCATAATAAGGCCAATGGCCTCCTCACCCCAACCATCAAATTCTTTCCTTGGTTTTCAAGAACTATAGACTTTTGCCTTGCAAGTTTATATAAATGCTGAAAAACAAGACTTTTCAGCTTTGATATCAATATTTCAAATGAAGATTTTTGTATGACATGGTATGACTTTGTATTATCTGAGTTCCTACATATTATTGCATAACTTGCATTTATCGCATCTGTTAATTTCAACTTCATCCAAAATACTAGATATATAAGATTTTCATGAAGTAAAAATTGTTTTGCAGCAGAAATTATAATCAAAGGTAGATCATGCCTGCTACTAATGCCAGGGAGTTGCAGGTCAACTTATAATGTAGATCAGAAAAACACAGGATCAAGACTGTTTTAATGTGATACTTTGAGTTGTGAGCTACAGGGGCTGAAGAACTGATCCACATTTGCTTTCACTGTCACTTGCACTAATACAGCAGAAAAGTTCAGAAGACAATTGAGCTGGTAGATATCAGGATTCTGAGCTCCCCATTCAGTTCTCTACCAGAAAGCAAGAATCTTTCTAAGTAGCAAAAAATGTACAGCAGGATGTTATGATTTTCTTCTAAATCACAGTGGAAGTTCTCATAGATCTCAAGCTCTTCATCCGTAATTTTGAGCATAACATGTGCCAGTACACAAATTTGAAAACACACACAATTAGTCTTACACAGACGTATATAAACAGATTGACTGAATGCGTGTGTAAAGAATAGCATCTGCACATGACTTAGATATTCCTCACCCTGTGATATATCTGCCATGTACAGGAGAGGGAGGAGGAGTTAGAACTACTGCAGTAAACTTTAAACATTGAGTGTATTCTTATATCCTGGACAATTTTCTATCACATAAATGCACTGCTTCAGCTTGGTACTGATAGAAGTAGGTACCTTACCTACAGCACAGTTGTGAATTTGGGCTATTATGATCAGTAATATTTTAGGTACCATTAAAATGCTTTTTACTCTTTAATTTTTACTTCAACTATAAGTGCAGCTTAAAAGATAAATGCAACTTAACTTTGTTTGCATCACCATTTACTCCACCTGTGTTCTCTTAGCAATATACCAGCTGACACTGGTGGCATTTCCCAGAATGTCCAACTGTTTATAAGCATTGATCCTACCAGGCAATGACACGTAGCTTCTGTTGACTCTGGGGGTCAAGGGGCTTCTTTTCTCAGCTGATTATGAAAGAGTGTCCTAGGATGAAAAGATTTAAGTATCAATACATATTCTAGAAGAAGTAGTCAAGCCACACATACTACATATCTGAACCAAATTCTTTAGAAGCTTCTTAATTATTTATTGAATTCTCTCCCAATAAAGTCATAATCCATCTACATTAGAGTCATACCGCAAATAAAAGGCTGATAGAGTTTGAGGGCTGATTGAATTATGGTAACAAACTCCAACATTGTGTAAATTGCTAAGAAATCCTCTGGAAGATTAATATGAAGGGAAACCTTAATATATTAAATGTATTTTAAAAAACTTAAAACATTCATATGAAGGTTGCCCAGAGAGGTTGTGGTGTTTCCATCCTTGGAGATATTCAAAAGCCATCAGGACGTGTGCCTGGGCAATGAGGTCTAGGTGACCCTGCTTCTGCAGGCGGCTTGGGCAAGACGACCTCCAGAGGTCACTTCCAACCTACAGTGTTCTGTGATTCTGTGAAACAAGAGGAAGATAAATGAATGCTCCTAACATTTTGCCTGAACTACAGATCATACTTCTACTCCCTTCTTCACTCCTTCATTCTACTCCCTTTACTAGCCTATGATTTCTCTCTGATAAACATTTCTCTCAAAGTACTTTGAATTTAACTGAGATAAAAATCTGTAACTACTAATTGTGGAAAAAAAGAGAAAGGTATTTAAACATACATAGGTGCTTAAAACATTCTCACTGTCTTTGATAGCGTTGACACAGTATTTTCCGTCCTTTACTGTAGATTAATGAAATAAAATGAATAAAACAACTTAAATCTATATTCCCAGATAATAGATTAGAATGATGTGAACGAAAATAAGTTATAGGACCATCTTTTAGAAAGGTTGTTGCACTTTTTTATTAGTACAATGACACGAAAGGTTCTTAAGAACAGGGTAACTTTCTGTAGTAGGAAGAAAATGAAGCAATTGAAATCTATTTTTCTGATAATGTAACATCCCATTATGGGCCCAGTCCTGTAACTGTACTCGTGTTTTGTCTCACTGGCGTCAGATAGTTTGTTTTGAGAATAAAGTTTACAAAACTTTAGGTCCTAGTCACTTTTCTTTCCTCCAAGTCCTTGTGCCATTTATGGATGTGCAACCTATGCAATGGTTCATACCTCCATGTGTGATGGTTCACATAGAATATGAGTTTTTTAGAGCCCTCAGCTGCTGAGCCTGTTTTTACTGCTCAAGCTGCATGACCCTTGCAATTATTTATGGAGGTTTCAGTGTATGTATTTTCCATAAACCAGAACATAAAGCTTACATCAGGTTCAGACTTTTCCTTCAGAAGTGTTTATAATGGGTTGTCTGTAATAAAAGGCCTTTTGATAGTAGTTAAACAGAGAAACAGTGGCAATTCCTGATGATGCTCATATTTCTTATTTATTCAAAACCAAAAATGCCTAATGAAAAAAACCTGCCTTTAATGTTTTAAAAGTTCTTATTAAGATCTTGGGACAAGACTTCCTATAATGTTACGTCAGTGAAAATATTGAGGAGTAATTAATTTTTCCTCCTGCACTGCTATACGAGCAAAAAAAATTGTGCAACACCGATGTATTGCATATACTCAAACAGCATCTCTTAATATTAGGATCTGAAATATTACAATGATAATTATTTCTCCAATGAATGTGTAAGAGATTTTATCTAAAATAACAGAGAAATCATAAAGACATTATTAGCTTATACTGAAATCAATGACTCTTCAAATATAGTCTCATTCAAAAGCACTTTTGCTGGTGCCAGGTTTCCATGCTTTTCTTTTTCAATTCAATTAACACTAGTTAATAACAGGACTTTTGAAGGTTTCTGCAGAATTCCAAAGCTTTTGTGACACATTTTTACATATTAAAAAAATGCAGTTTCCAAATACTGGTATGCATTATTTATTGATTTCTGTTTTAGAACACTAGTTGTTAAGGAACAACTAAACAGGAACAACTAACAGAAACAGAAGTTGAACTTGTTTGTTCAAGACTATGCGTATGCATATGTGGTATTAAAAGGCGTGTAAGTGTAAAAGAATTCACTGAAGATATTAGAAATATATACACCAAGCAAGGTAGAGTACTTTTTGAAAATAATTATAATCTCGTTGAGTAGCTGACTCAACTTTTCCCATACACATGCATATCTTCTTACCTTGGCATGATCTTTTTAACTTCTCCTTACACTGAAATTTTCTGAGACAAATACTGTGTATCTGCATGTTGCCTGGTGTAAGACTACCTCTAGCTGGGACTAGATAGCAATACAAATCTTTAAAATAATAATAGGTGTTCAGATTCAGAGTTCCCATTATGCACTTTTATTTTTTGCCTCTTTTTAGGCTCCACATAATATGTACTGTGCAAAAGCTTATAATGAAGAAGTCTAATGGCAACCTCTTTGACTAGAATGCTGGTGTCCTAATATCTTGTGAGGGTAGGTATCTCCACCTGAAAAAAACAGTAATTGGATTTTAATATTTCTTTAATTTTTATTGAGGACTTTGAAGTTGAAGCCCTTCCTCAACACTTTTGAAAGAGTTTTTAACTGTTTGAATAAACACCTGGTCTTACAGCAAGGTAACCGGTTCCAGACATTGAAATGAGAATAATATTTGGTAGCACAATAAAAATGTGGACCTGTTAAAATTTGAAAATTAAAGGGTTCTGCTTTGTCTCCCATAATCAGTCATTTTGTGCATTATATTCTCCATCAGCTCTGTGTCCAGTAGGTTATTGTGTTACTCTGAGGTAGGCTTTTAAACTTTTCTGTTGAAAACTTGGTTAAAGCTGATTGTAAAAACAACAAATTTAATCTACTCCTTAAATATATTTGATGTTAATCTTTAAGGCTCTAGAGTATCCCTATCCATGTCCACTCTGGCTTTTTAGATTGGTGACTTTTTAGAACAGGGCTTGCCTATAGGGTTAATTACCACTGAGATTTTCTTTAGGTCACTTTTGTAGCAAATATCATAAATAATAAAACATTTAGTGCCAATAAAACATTATAAATATTTCATGGCAATATTCTGTACACATGATGATGATTTGATAAAGCACTTAGAGCACCTATGTAAAATCTGTGAGGGAAAAAACCCTTATTTCATTATAATGTCCAACTTCACGTAGACTTGTTTTCCCCAAAACAACCGAAATAATTTGCTATGGTATGAGTTGCAAAAACAAACGCACCAAAGCCTTCAAAAAGATCCACATGGATAGGTCATTAGGACTGCATGGCCTCATATAGTTCGTTAAAATTCTCAGAGGTTAGTTTATATCTTGATACTTTAATAAACAGTTTCAGCTTTGGTGAAAGCTGGAAAGCTTAATCCATTAAGAGCCATTCAGAACCAAAACAAACAAACAAAGCTTTAACCACTTCAGTGACAACAGCACAGAACAAACAAGCAGTCTGCTTCGAAAATCCCAGCAATTTTAGGATCAATAGCCTCACTCTGTGCTTCTAAGTGATGAAAGCTAGAAAATCTCTGCTGTCGGCTCTTTTCAGAAACGTTTCTGGCAAAGATATAGTTGCAAATTTGATCAGTTTAGTTTAGTAATACCCATGTAGTCTAGAAGGCTGACTTAAGTACCATCACCGGTCACAATGAAAACAAACTAACTCAAACATCACTTTTAGCTGAAATTTCCTCTTAATTTACAATGTTAAAATACCTTTCAACATCTCTTCCAAGTCCTTATACTTAGAGTTTTTTGATTATTTTTCTAATTACCAGCAGTACAATTTTTTTTCTTTTTATATAGGGAATTTAAAAAAAATATTAGAAACATTTTTGTGAATGTAAAACCAGTACAGTGATTTCATCTACTAAAGAATGTAAGGCTGTTTCAAAGTCCATTTAACCTGATCTGCCAATATGGATAGTCAAATCAGTAAATACATCTATATACACAGAAAGAACAAAAATAAACATTTTTTTCCTTTATAAGATTAAAAGCCTGTTAGGCCCTTTTAAAACACTGCCATTGTATATTAGCTTTCATGAAAATAGCGTTTACTTCCTTTTACTTTGTCTAGACTTACATCATTCAGCAGAGCTTTTATATAGTAGATCTGTTATCATTCCAAAGAATTTTAAATTATTCCTGCATCTTTATACAAATATTTATGCCTTTGTTTCCTGTTTTTAAATACAATAACTCATATATCTGTTATTTTGTTTTTTATTTAAATTTCACGTTTACCCTTAATTATAAACTCAGAAGTAAAATAGGAGGAGTATTTATTTTTTAGCCAGCAGCATCAGCTAGTTTGTATTTTACCCATAAATTATCTAGAAGCTTTAAATTATATACTTTCTTAGGTAGTCAAAAGATACTGTAGGGACTGCCTGTATATGTTTTCAAGCTAATTTATCTAGCAAGAGTTGTTGGGTTTTTTGTAATCATCAGACTTTACTAATTGTATTTTTAAAATTAAATCAATGACATAGAATGCTGTCAATACGAGAAATATGAGCAGTAAACCAGAACCTGTCCCTGAATTCTTGTTTACAGATCACACAGTCTACCCAAATTTTTCACCAGAAAGGCATCAAGTCAGAATAACATTTAAAATCCCTGGCTTTACACAGGGACACTCTGTTGTTTAGTCCTGATTCATTAAGATGCTTGATGCGTAAGTGAGTTGTCAAAAGATATGTGGGTGGCTGTAATGGCAGCATGTAGGTTTGTATGGAAAACAAGTATGGCACTGTGAAGATTTTTTCTCTCTTTCATCATATAGGTACTCACATGTAACACTTGTGAGGGGTCTGCTAAGAACCTTGCTGTCAAACGAACTAATTCACCAGAAACACATGCAAGTTTAAAACAAAGTTCTCCAAAGGCGGAAAAAAAAATCAAACCACCTAGACTTTCTGTAGCCTAACCAAGTGACAGACACATAGACAACTTCATTGCTGCCAGAACAACACTCTGCACAGCCCACCAGCAAGCTATTTGTCACTGCTACAAGAATATCCTCCGCAACTTGGCATCAGGGTCCCTGGGTAGCCAACTGTGCTTGCATAGTGCTGGAAGTGCTATCCAATAATAGGGAGGAAAATGATCAGAGGATCTCATTATTATTACAAAATGTGTTATTGTATGAAAAACATATCTTTATAGCCATAAACATGAAAACTTTATAGGAAAATACCAATTTGCAGAATACCAGAAAATTGTATTCTATATGAGTTTATGGAAACACTGTGTTTAACTCCACTTCTTTTTCCATCTCTCCAGTCCTCCTGTCCCTCAAAAATGAGACTGAGTGTGCCACTCATCTGGTGTAATATGGTAGGCTTTTCATGATTGTTCATAGAAATAAGGTGTTAAAATAATCTCTAGCATTATACCATTATGCATTATCCCAGAGTTGAGCATGGCTGAGTAACTTTGCAGATATAAAGTTTAATTTTAAAATTTTCATGTAAGACAATGGAAAGGCACATTTTACTTGTAACAGCTCTTCAGACCCTGCTAGTTTTGGTGTGAAACACAAAGTTACATATTGCTATTTATGTCACAAAGGTCAAGTCCTTTCATTCTGCGTTGCGTTGTGCGATACAATTCATTACAAGCCCAAAGCAGTACATCCTTTGATATAATCTTGGCCTATGCAGAAAAAAATCCTTTTATTGTTGCATTAGGTCCTACATATCGCACTGGATCCTACATATTTACAAATGTATTAATGTTGGCTGCGCTGTTGCAATTGTCTAATTATTATCCTCAGCCAATTGCTTTTATTGAGCAGAGGGGTAGAAAAAAAGGAAAGCAGTCTATGTCCAATGGTTCTAGGAAACTGAGATAGGACAATGAAAAGTAATGACTATGAAGAACAGTAAAAATAGTTTCCTAAGAGAAACAGAGTAGAAATAAAGTAGCAGGAATTAAGAGTTCTGGTCTTTTAAAAAATAAATAAACCAAAAGAATATCAAATAACTAAATAAGAATTAAAAATAAGAACAGGAGAGGGAAGAATTCCATTTCATAGGAGAAAGCCCATAGGAACTAGCGTAGTAATCAATTAAATTAATAAACCAGTCTGAATTTTTCGAGGTTTGCCTTAACCTGGCCATTCCTTTTAACTCACCAATCATCTTATCATTAGAGCATGATGTAAGTTAAAAGGCATGTGTGGATGTTCAAGAAAGATGAACATTCATTTATTTTGTGATTGTGACTTGATGCAAGGAGCATCAAGTAAAGAGCCCTCCCTTTACAGGCAGGTGGACATCCAAGATACTGTGTGGGTAGAGAGCCAATGTAGTGCCATATGGCATGTGTGCAATATGCGCACAAAGCACATGGAACAGAACATTCACAAGTGGCAAGTACCATAGTGCTGATTACCATAGCATATATTGTGTCCATTTTGTGCAAACTCATGAACTTTATTCTATGAAAAATATATTGGTAGCTGCACAAGATTACTCCCTTCACGTATGGGGTGGAAACCTAACCGAAGACCCTAACATCTCATTATTCGAATAAGGCACTGAACAAGCTCATGGGAAAGCTGGGTATTATTTTTCTCATCCATGACCTTGGAAAGAGTCTATTTTATAATTAGAAGAGTGCATTCAGAGCTGCTTACAAAAGGGGAAGAGACCATGAGGCTCTTATCACTCAACCAATATCCTTCTTGCTGTTGTCATGTTACAAGCGTGAGAACAGGGCTCTGTACTGTCTTGACTTTTTTTAGTCTCTCCTCTTATGTCTAGCTCCTCCCTTATGCAGAATAACTGGAGCTACTGGTAGGCATCCCTTTTAGGTCATGGAGATAAACCAAATGATCAAAGAGCAAGAAGTATCCATAGAATAATACTTCATTGGACGCAGTAGAGTTTTAGACTGTAAACTCATCGTCAAAGGCAGATAGACTTGGGAGAGGGGAAAAGGAGAAGACAAAATGGGAAAATGACAAAATGAAAGATTGCTGTTACAAAACCATGCTATAATACTATTATAGATTCCTGTTCCACACTCAGATGCTGTAGAGTACAGCAAAAACCACAACTGGTTTGTTCTCATTCTTACATTGCAAGCTGTCCATTTAGACCAGATCGTGTATCCTTAAAATAGATATTGCAAGATTTTTGTACATCAATTAAATTTATATTGAACTGGATATGCAACTCTTTTTTTTAGCTTTATAATTTTAGTTTTGTTGATTATATCTGTGGCTAATAGTGCTTTGTGTTTTTAAGCATGGTAGTAAGCCATTATTTTTTTCTAAAAATATTTTAAATAACTGATCATAACTAATGTCACTACTTAAGGAGCACGAACAAACTATGACAACTATTAGATTCTCTCAGGCAATGTGGTGGTATAAATTAGTGCTTTTTTTTCTCTCTCTGGTCATTTAATTTATAAAGGTGGTGACTATTTGGAACCATTTTTATAATTTATATAATATATCATACTGAAATTTCAAAAATCATTTCACACACCCCCCAGCTAGAGGCAGATGGGCATATATATCAGTGAATTTGAAAAAGATCTAACAAAGAGTTATTCCTTTTTGTCTCCTAAACTACTGAGATCTCTGTTCTATTAATGAACAGCGTGAAAAGAAATGGGCAAGCCTTATTAACAGCATTTAAGCACCCCAGATCTCTTCCTACTAAGGTTCTTTGCAGAGTTAAATGGACTTTGAAAAAGAGTTTGTTCTTCACATATTGACACAAGGGTGGCATTGGGTCTTACCCTGGTCCTATCGAAGTTATTGACATTTTACTGCTGAATTCAACATAGAGAGAAACAGGCCTAATGGAAATACACAACTACACTTGGAGACTTATTCACTGATCATTCTCTACGACAGAACTTTTTAAACATTCAGAATTTTTCAAAGTATTTGAAATTACACTACAATGAAAAAAATGTTGTAGCAACGTTTGCTACTGACATGGCTGCTCAAGCACCTTTTATACTTGGGGCTTCAGATGCTATACTTCAAAGACTTCATCATCAAACTCTGCCTTGCTTCCTGCCAAGAAAAGGAAGTCTTACTTTAGACCACAATGGACTGATTGGTCCGGTGCAAAAGGTCAACAAACACTACACATGCTTGGCTGAGACTAAAGCTTAAAGGGGAAATCTTGCCAAGCAGGATTAAGGTGTCCATTTTTTCTTCAGTATGAGTCCACTGTCAAGGGGAGTAAAACATTCATATTAAAAGAAGAAAAAAGTGTAATGGGATAAAAGAATTTTGCAAGTCAGGTATCTTGCAAGTCAGGTACCTTGCAAGAGAGATGAAAACACTCAAATGTATATGAGGAGAAGTTTAAAAAGCACAGAGAAGAAAAGCTACAATTTCAGGTCAACTGAATCAAGGAAATTATCATAAATCCATAGTAGCATAAACATTCCTGCAGAGTTGGTGTATGGTTTGCCTGTACAGAGGCACTGTATGGTAATCACATTTTTATTTTGAGAGGTACCATGAGTGATGTATTCATGCATTCAGTTAAAGAATGAGATTGACAAATATGTGGCTTGGGACAATAGAAAACATAGTTAATTGTACTTGGGAACAGAAGCATGCTGATTCACATCAAACCATCCTTGCCAGACCAGAGTTGCACAAAAAATGTCTTACGATGTACTTCAGTTCTGCCTGTTACAGAGAGGCTGGACAGTTATATCCCTGTTTCTGTTCTATCTAGACCTTCATTCCTTTGGTCCACTTCACTTACTTAACATATGTAAGGATAAGAATTAGACTGCTTGCTTATTGCAACAGTGTGCGTGTTTCCATAACTAAAATGTAAACATGTCTTCAGTACTTCCCATTCATGGATCATGGAGCTGCCTGGAGGTAGCCCGTAAGAAATGTTAAGCAGAATGAGAAATGAGAGACAAAGAAAACCAAGCCTCTCTGCTGTGTAGGCACCTCACTGCAAGTGGTCTGCTTCCACTTATTTGGGTGACCTCTAACTACAGAGGTCTCTCCTGAGGCAGCGTTCCTGAGGGGACTCAATCTTTCTAAAGTGCATGTGGAAAGGGAAGAAACGTCACGTGCCTTTTCTGTACTAATGTAATGACAAGAACATTTAGTTGGGAAAGGGGTTGTCATCCATGGCTCCATCACCTTAGGAAAGGACTTTAGTCACAGGGCTATGGGTGTCTAGGGAGTCTAGCCCCGGACTCTGAGCTCTGTTTCTTAATATCATACAATACTCACTCTTTGCAATTGTCGACAGAATTTCAGAGGACATTTTCTAGTTCTAGATCATTTCTCAGCTGTAAAGAATAGGCATCCTGCAGGAATAAAGGGGACTTCTGCTTATTCCTTGCAACTTCCAGCTAATTTATGACAGATTGGGAGACTCAGCAGGAGAATCATAGGCATTACAGCTGCAACTGATATCAACAACAAGCTGATATCAGCTTGAGCAAGGTAAAGGAGCGAACCCCCTCATCTTTTACTTTTGACTTTTTGCATTAGCTTTACTGTAACTATTTAAAGCTGCCACAGTTTTAAACAGAAGCCAAGACCAAGAAGAACAATATGCATCCTGACTATTAGAAAAGCAGTATATCAGACACTATTTTTTTGGAAAAAAATACAATTGTACATACTCAGAATAGAAAAGGTTACTCTTCGGGAAAAGATTGCACAAGTCCAAGATACAAGAGGATTTGGGCAAAGGTCAAAAGTAATAAATCTCAAGTTATTCTTATATTTAAATTTAAATTTAAATTTATATATAAATTCTTATATTTAAATTAAACTTAAATTTAAGTGTTGTGTACAATTTCCACAACAATGCATATAAACTTTTGCTGTTGGACTAGAAAATTAAGAATCAGGATGCTAAACACTGTCTAGGAGTAGTTTGTGAAAAGAAATGGGAAAATCAGCAGACTTAATGGGAGTAATATTCTGTTACCAATACCCTTTTAGCAAGGCAGAGACAGGGTAACAGAGGAAGGAGATTTCCTGGAACTGTGCCAAATGACAAGCTGTTAATTAATATTCAACCCAACATCCAAAAACTTTGTTGGATTATATCTAAGGCTGCTTAAATGAAAAACTAGTGCACCTAATCAGTGCAACCCAAGGAAGTGTCCTGTAAAGGCAGTGCTTTATTCTGTGTATTCTCACACCACATCACATCAGAAAATTGCTCTCACAGATTCTGCAACTCCACAAGACACTCCCTATCACTTCCACTATTCTATGAAAAAACCCTCCAAATTCTTCAGAATTATATTTATCAGTCTGAAGTATTACTGGGAGAAGCAGGGAGGAAGCACATAAACATTTCCAAAACCTCTGTGGCAAAAGAGGAAGTGAAATACCTTACAGGAGAGAAAAAAATTAAGAGAAATTTAAGTCATTCTGAAGTGACCTTGACCTACAGTTATTGTTTCTTTAGAAGTGAGAACATGGAAAGATTTTTGTATATGTGTTTTGGTTTGGTTCAAGGAGGTAAGAGTTAACTGCTGAAGTGAAGGAATGTGAGAAGTGTGCATAGTGCTGAAAGGTTGAAGTTTGGTTTCAAGCTTATCTGAAGGGTGAGGAGCAATTGAAGAGCGAATGTGCCAAGATCTAAGCAGATAGGGAAAATGCAGTCTCCCTCTTAGATTTCTTCCTTGCTTTCTGATTGTTGAATGTCAACACTACCTATAGATTTTTGAAGGGTGAACCTGGAAAGAAGTCTACATTTAATGCTGTAGATAATATTAAGTTAAATACTTTCTAAACATAGAGAGCAAATCCTAATCCATATATTTTTATATCATGACTTTAAATCATATGAAGATATTCTTATTTGAGAATACTCCAAAAGAAACAGCATATTTTGTCAATTTATATTGGGTTTTTAGTTTTTGTTTCAAATTCATCAAATCATTTTGCATGTTTATAACCAACCTTATTCCAGAAAACATTTATACATACATATAAATATACTACTCATGCTGTGGAAATAATGCTAAGTATAAGCTCAGTGTTTTGATGAATCCAGGCCTAAGAACAGAAATGACTGTAAACATTCTGAAAACATCTTAAGAGGAAATGCTGTAGTATACGAAGTGCAAAAACAAGTAGCATGATATTCTTGGAATGCATTTATAGAGACAACATTATTGATCTGCTTATTAAATTCCAGAATGGAGACCAAGATAATTAAATTACAGTTCTTGTTCTGCTTTCTCACTTGTTGCTTGAAGTTAGGCAACACTTTTATTCAATGTCTTAACTATTATCAAATATATTTATATTTTCACTTAAAAATTGTTATTATATTTTATATTTGCCCAGGTATTCCTGTACTGTATTTGTCTATTACTCTACACTAATCTACAAATACTTGCTCGACTCAGCTCAACACCACCACTGGCAAAGGACAGCAGTTGAATATATGCTGTAATCTTGTGGTTCCTGCTCCACTGCTTTAGGAGAAGAAATAAATTTCCTTAAAGTGGGTTTTGAGTGCATGACCATTTGGATATGTTGCACTAAAATGAGATGGAGGTAGAGCAGTTCACTCATACTTGGTAGCCTTAATTCCTTACTCGTTTAAAATAAGATTTCACTGGTTTAGAGATTATTTTTTTAAAATCGTAGGCCTAAATACTATTATTTCCTATATTATCTTTCTTTTGTAAACTGGGCTTTCCTCCTAACTGTGATATTGCATATGTTTTAAAATATATTTTAAAAAATTCTTGTCAAAAGGAAAAATGAATAAATGTAGAATAATTTTCCCTTAGTTCCAAAAAGCAGCTGGCCAAAATTACTATTACCAGATCCAATAAGCAACTGGCCAATACTGCTATTACCAGACAAACTGGTAAAGGACATATCCTTGAACTGTGAAGATACTGGGAATCGGGTTGTAACGTATACACTACTAAAGGTATGTATTACTCATCTGTTAACAGTTAGCTATCTGTACAGTTACATTTGTAAAAATCATTATCTTCTCTAGGTGATATGGGATGCTCTTCTCCGCTTGCAATAATTAGGACATAATCAATATGAAAGGTCAGCTGAGAAGAAAGCATAGCAAGGGGGATACCCCAGCCTTTCTATCTTAATTCAAAGTTCATTTGTGATTTTCATGAAACTTTTAGTAAATGCATAATATCTTTCCAGATAGGAATTGGAGATAGTCTTCAGCATTTAACTACAAAATACACATCCATTGCAGTCATTAGATATAGTCGTATAGAAATGTACCATATATTTAGTATTTTAGACTTCAAGGTATGAAATACTTTCTTTAATAGGGACGTATTGAAACAATGCCTTGCATGAAAAGAAGGCGTTTTTTTTCCTAAATCCCCTCTCTAACCAGTAGATTTCTGATAACGCCTGAATATGGACTATAATCATGGTAAAGCTATTCTGTTCACTAAAAATGAGATTTACAATGGCATTGAGCACCTGCATCTCTTGGTAAAGACAGAGAGCCTCAGATATTCAACACCTCAGTAGCATATTGTCATTTAGATAGATACAAAATGCAACACATTCCAGTAAACACAAGGCTGATTTAATTTTGTCTCTGTTCACTTTATTGACTTAGTTGGAATACTGCTGAGTTTACAGTGCTGCATACTAATTCCTGCCAGATTCTGCCTTCACTGCTCACACTGAGCATTATTTTACTCTCAGGGTAGTCCCATGGAGCTCAATGGGACACCACCATGTGAGGTAGAGCAACAGAATATGGTTCTGGTAGCAGATAGTTGTGTACTGTTTTTTGTACTAATCTTTATTGGTCTAAAAAAAAAATGGGGAGAAAAAGAGGAGGTCTGTGTAAATCCTTTATTTGCATTTCCACACACTGCAGAAACATTTACACATTCAAGTTTTAATTTTGCAGTGGTGAGTATTACCTGTTGGAACCGGTGAGAATATTTCAAGGGCTTAAAGAATTATTACTGTTTTTAAAGGGAATATTCACTTGTGCAAACAAAAATAATGTACGTAGAGACCTCTCTTCTGTGTGACCCCCTTTTTCTTGGTGCTTTGAGTTTAAGCAAAGAGTTTTCTAACAATGTTACCAAATTTAAAAAAATTATTGAACTTCATGTAATATGCTCCTGAGAATAGACTCTGTGAGTCTTTCTTACTTCTTATGGAGTGACTATGGGGTGATATAGCCCACACTGAACTGCTGTTCTTGTATCTTTTTTAATATCAAACCAGATAGTAGCATGAGAGCGTCAACATAATTCTTATTAATTATACTTTCCTCGTTCTTCTGTGACTTTCATCATTATTTTTGTTGTTTTTTAATATAACTACCCTTGCACTTATGTCATAAAAAATTCTGCCTTTTTCTCTTTTTTAATATTTGTATTCAAGACAAACAACAGGAGGTTGAAATCAGGCCATTTAAAAGAAACATCTGCTGACATTTATTCATATGCTACATGTTCCACTTTCATCATTGAATGTAATGATAAACACACATTCCAGTCAATAATGGCAATTCCCAGCCAAGCTTTACAAATGGTCTCTTTAACACCTAAATTGACAGCTCGGGAGAATTTGAGATAGAAGCTAAATATGGTACATTTGGACACTATTTCCCTAAGCCTAGAATGACTGGAAGACTTTAACAAGCACATACACTGTGGGTATGTGGGTATAGTCTTGACTAATATAGGTAAATATCTCATTAGACTTTTGTGTTTTGTAAAGAACTACTGAGAAAATAAATTTTTTTGCGGCATGATATTATATTCTTCCTTGAAAAAGAAATCTAATTATATTTCCTTTATACAGGAGAACTAACCTTAATAGAATCTGAAATTTGAAATAAGTTTGCTTTTTAAAAGAGAAGTGTATTTTCTGCTTTGGCTTATTATTTCTTATGTCAAGCTTGCTAATTGCTATTGCATTAAAATAATTTCTATAAATTTGCTTTTAAAGCAATATTGTCAAGAGCTAGGTGGATTCCTTATTTAATTCATACATTTTTGTGTAAGAATGTCTTAGGAGCTGCCATATTGCAAAATAGGGTCTCGTTTGACAGCAGTGTTCCTCAGTTATTGGTAACCAAAGATGGTAAATATAAAACTATTAGAGGTTTCACGATAGGAACAAACAGAAAATGTCTCATGACTTTGTATGCATATAAATATATTATTCTGAAACAATAATGATCCCTTTTTGCATTTCTATGTATATTCCTTTCCAATTTAGTTCAGATTTATTAACTTTCTTATAACTGAATCATACACTGATTTTAAGTCAAGTAGAAAATCACAGCTTTTCCAAACTCCTTCATGTGTGAATAGTTTCTCCTTTCAAAACTCCTGTATAGTTCAAAACAGGTCATTCATTATTTAGCAAGAGGGGCAAAATTCTACACACTCTAAAATAATGAATGTAAAAATAATTATAGGATCACAAAGTTATCTTGTATAGCATAATGAAAAGTGTTAGACAAGAAGATAATGCTGTATCTCTTGGTTGAAAGAAATTACTTTTCTGAAATCCATTCATTTTAGTTTATCATGTTAGAATTGGTCCCATTTATTCTTATGAAGAACTGCAAATACTGAGGTTCATTCGGCAGTCTTCTAATCCATAGACAGTTCACTTGGAGCAGAGTAGCAAAAGTGGTGGCAAAACTGGTGGCAAAAGTTATACACACTGTGTCTGTCTATGGACTCAGATCTGCAAATTCATTTTATTGGATGTAGGAGCCAGTTGATCTACCTTTGCCTTAAATGTATGTTCAGAGCTACTATTATTTGTGTTTACATTTCCTTTACTTTTCACTGACACAGAATGATTTCTTGAAGCCTAAAGCAATATTCTGAGTCTATGCCTTTTAGCATGAAAATAACTGAATTCAGTATCTGATAGTGTTTGCAGCACTACAACATAAATACATAAGAAAATTCATGGATGTATTCAATGCAAAGGTAATATATCCTGGGATGGGTTTTCAGAGGCCAGTGTAAAAAAACTACTACAAATAAAGTATTAAAATCCCAATCATAATCTTTCTGTTGTTATTTAAGCGTCTTTAAACTATACCAATGGACTGGAGGTTTGAGGATTTTTTCTTTTTGTTGAGATTTGTTGTTGTGCAAAATAAGTTTGTTACTTTTATTAATCTGAATGAATCTTTAGCTTGAAGCAAAATAAAATTAAAATAGGACTTTTGACTTCTAAATTAATGGAATAGACAAATTCAGTAAAACATCTAGTTCAGTTTCAGAATCTTTGATAAAGCTCGGGAATGAATACCAGCTATCAAACATAAAACTGTGAGTGTTTGCTAAGTGCTGCCTACCCAATTGCACATGGCAATTGGGCAACCTGCAACTTGCAAAAGGCAACTTGCAAAAGGCAACTTTAGCCACAGTTTTTGCAATCATCTAATTGTGGTTAGAAACAAGGTACAGTATGGCCTATAAGAAGATGGACCCTTTTGATTCTATTAAATGATGAAATTCTCCACTAAAGTATCCAACCAAGTCACCTGGACTTTACATTTATGAGGAGTTACCCCCAGATACATCAGAACAAATGCCATATCACAGTGTTCTGTATTAGAAAATGGTGGTTGTTCCCTAGTTTTCTGTATTAGCAATCTTTTCTCTTCTTCACAAAATGTAGTATTAGTATACATACCCCATTATCATGAATACTTAACTAGTTATGTAACGATTGCTACAGTAAAGCTAGCGGTTCAAGAATCAGGAATGAGGCATCATCATTCTAAGACAAAAAGATAAATGCTGACAGCATCCATTTCTCCGTACATGGAGAAAGAGTAAAGACATAACAATAATATTTGTTTGTTTACTAAAAGGAACTAGGATTGTAATATATTAACCATGAAAACTATAAATATTAGACTTTATATTACTGGAAATGCTGTCTTGCTTGCATAGGAGTCGTCTAAACCACACGTGCAGAGACAAAATCTTATTCATGTTGTTAAGTAAGTCTTCTAAATCAAATTCAGAGATGACTTCTGAATGAGTAGTTTCTTTGTCAAAAGCTGATCTTTACCAGTCCATGGTAAAAACAGGATAAAAAGAAAAATCAAATGATTTCTAGAAAGGTGGAAAACATTAACTGTTGGGCCTTTTCCTTGGTCCTCATTCTGTCCAAGTTAGAAGGTTTAAATCCAAGTGAGAGTTTTAATGTTTTAATGAAATCTAGAAGCTTTGCTAGAAGCTTCCGACATCTGGCTTGTCATCGAGAATCCAAGCTAAAGGATGTGACGGCCTTTTTAACTTAGAAAATGTCTGCTCTTTACATCACGTATCTTCCCCCAAAACATGCTTGTGAAAGCTTTGTGCTGATCAATTTGTGTGTTCTAGACTAGAATAGCTCAACTGTCTTCAGCTGAAAGATGTTCTGGATAAAATCCAGGGACCATCTTTTAGTTCCCAGTGTTCAGGACTGGTAAGCGAACATTTATATAGAAGCAGCCCAATCATTTGCAAAATCATAATTTTATTCTTGTATTTAAAAAATATTTTATTTAGTCTCTGAAAACAATTGAGAACTGGCTGCTACTTTGCCAGTGTGCAGCCACGAATATACCAAGGAACTACACAGGGCTGTTTATTTGTGCATTTTGCTTGGTTTTTTGCAGTTATTTCAAGGACTTTCAGAAGTTCTCAGGACCACTGCTGCCTACTTGGTTAACATTGCTCTAATCTCAAGAAAATATTGAACATTAATGAACTGTCAACAGAGCTCACAGTGCTTCCTCTGCTTGACACAGAACACAACACCTGTGTGAGGGCAAGTGAGGGACAGAAATCTGCACAATTCTCACTGTGTATTCATTTCAGAGACTATTCTCCACACACAGTTTTTCTTTTTAAATGCATTTAAATGCTAGATGATATAAACCTGCAGGTTAGCCAAAGCTGTAGTCATTTATGGGTGATTTTCCCCTCTTCTGGCTTTTTTTTTTTTTTAAGACAGAAAGGAAACATATGGACCCGAGTATTTAAATGCTATTATTAGGCCAATATATATAATCATGGTTGTAATTATGTAGGGTTATCTCTGAAGAAAACCCCATAAACAAATACTAAAATTCAGGTAAATTAACATTGATTGCCATGCTAATAAAAATGCTTATATTAAACACATAAAGATTTCTCTGTCTTAATAATAAAAAAAAAAGCCAGAACAAATTCTGCCAATGAATGTTTCATGACTTCTAAATGGATACATTTTCCAGTGTGCACTAGAAAGTTAATATGTTCTCAGAAGATTTCTTTAATTTAGTTGTTGCTAATTTATTCACACTAATACAGGAAAAAAATACTGCAAAATTTTTCATAACAAAAAACTGTGCATATCTCTGTGTTTTAGCTGGCATGTGGTTCTACACAGATGGTTTGGGGCTTTCTTTGCTGCAAAACAGATGGGCCTCCACTGTCCCTTACCAATCAAAAGAGAACTTGAAAATATACGAATATCTTTACTTTCATTGTGTCCTGTAATTCAAGAAATTAAATGCCTAAATATATAAATATGACTTCCTGTGTAAAATGATGGAATATCATATGTTTAATTTAAACTATTTGTCTATATTTAATGTGAAAACTGTTGGGTGGTAGTGGTTTTCTTCCAAACAATAACTAAATATTACAAAAAGTATTGACTAGTATGAGAGCTATTGCTGTTAATCTTAGCTGTGTGATATTGTTGTATTTGTACTTTGCTGATACTGTTTAAATTTATTTTAGATGTGATACGATGTCATTCAAAATAATTACCAACTTAAGAGAGCAGCTTGTTGACAGATCATCTTTTATTATTTTGTTCACATACTGCACTGTATGACAGTAGCACAGACATTTATAGCGTGAATATCAAGTAACTTTGTTTTGTTCTATAAGCATTTGCAATGGGAAGAAGAGTGTATTTGGGGCATCTTTTCCTATTAACACACCATTTCCTGCCTCATTTTGGAGAACTAAGATGAGGCATCAAAAAATACTCCTGTGGCTATAATTAAAAGTCCCAGAGGATAGAGAGGGAATTAGTCTGAGGGACTGATTCACCTTGAAATCCAAACACTGCCAGTGCCAGAGGAATATATTTACTGATCATCATATTACAAATGATGCAGACCATGTGAGTTTGGGCCTGAGTCTTCAATACAGCTGCCACTTATCACACAATTCCTGCCACCATTGCAGGTTTTATCACTTTTTGGCTAAATGTTCTGAGGAAATACTCTCTGAAAAATGCTTTGTGATAAACCTCATAATATGTTTTATGCCATACTTCAAAACCTCCACAAAACTAGATGAGGCTGCACATAGGCTCAGAAATCTTCTGACTTAGATCTGGCTGCAGTGGTCAGTCAAAATGCATAAACACTATAATGCTAAAATATATGATATCAGTTTAATAAGACCCTTTTCCTTTACACTTTAGCATATGGCCATACAATGCTTTTGAGCACATTGGACATTCCCTCGTAATGATGTTATGTCATCTCAGTGATAGGCAGAGAAAAGTTCCCAAGTTATATACTTGGAAACATTCTTAGGTGACTTTTTTTTTTTTAAGTGAGCTTTCTTCCAGCTATAGAAAATGAAGATAGTTATTTCAGAGCATTACATTAAGGTAATATATCTATTATAATGGTCCATGAATTATAACAGCATACCATTTCTATCTGTGCCTTGAAAATTACAAACCTAGTGCCACTTAACTTCATTAATGATGTACATTTTTATGATCCAGTAGCCTTGTGTGGGAAGGAGTCACATCTTGCTGTGTCTAACTAAAAGGAAAAAGGGGCAAGTCATCCAACTCGTTTTAAAGTATGCTGATTTTGTTGAATGCATGGAACACTAAGCAACAGAACATCTTTTCTTTTCCTCTCCAATCTTCATTAATATTTATAGTTTAACTTTTATTTGGTACATATTGTGAAGAATGTATTTTAACAGCAGACAGAGCTGGCTGCAATACACCATCTCCTCTTGTGTAGGTGCAGAAAAACTTCTAATTGCAGGTGATATTGTTGTTCTTTTTATGTCAATCTGCTGGAGTTATTTTTTTAATTATAATTTAAAAGTGGAAAAAGAACAGATTAAATAGTCACATCACAATGTCAGAATAGCTCTTTGAGATCCTATACATATTAACATTTTTTGAGCAATTATACCCATGAAGCTATAAAAATTAATTTGGTCATGCCAGGCATTCAGATTCAGGAATGGTGTACTCCAGTTCGTCTCTGAGGGTAAGAGATGTTTTGATACAAAGGAAATACGAATTGCTATGCATGTTACAGTCCACTCTTCAAGTGAACTCTACAGTGACACTGAGAATAGTCTTGAGACTCTTTCCATAGTCTTTCTTAATGCAAACATTGCATTCAGGATTAATGTAGTAGACTATATGAATGGAAAAGAACTGTACAGTGGGAGAAGCGGGAAGGATGAGGGTTCCATAGTCATGTAACCACAGTCATAAGCCGGCAAGGTTATTATACCTGTAGTGTGATGTGCTTCACTCTTGGATGGGACTTTATCACTCTTCAGCAGCTTTTTTTAAGGACTAGAGGAAGACCATTGATGGCTACCAAAGGGAATTTGTCTAGTCTTCCTTGCAGAAACGCTAATCAAGAACAGGGATTTGAGGAAGGATGGGGTCAAAGTCCATGTGGCTTGTGGAAATTTGGGGGCTAAAGAAAAGGAACTGCCCTTTCTTGTCAATTCATTAGGTAAAAGCAACATATAGTCCATATAATCTGTCCTACTTTTTAATATACATATGCTAATGATCCCCTTGATACTAATTAGGAATGGTTTCATTCCTCAAAAATAGATTTTTTAAAAGAAGTAGCAATGCTTAAACTGTACTTACTGAATATGCAGTAATCAAATTCATGAAAGTCTTCATGTGGTACACAATGGTATTAATTATATACAAGTGAGTGGAGCACAGCTGAACTACTGACTCTTTTAGGACTCTCCTTGACATTTGGGGTTTGATGCTTTTTAGACTAAAATTGTTTGGCTCAGTTCATAAGTTATAAAGGTATAACATTTTTTTTCTTTAAGTCACAGCAAGAAATGCAGAAATGTACTGAATATTTTAGAAAATAAGTAGAATTACTATAATTTTTTATATCAACCTTTTGGAATATATTTCAAATTACAAATGGCAGGGAAATTTCATATAAAAAAATTCAAATACAATTAAAGCAAGTGTCATTTTCCCCCATTTGTACTTTATTTGCCTCTCATAAAACCCTGTAAAGAAACATTTTGTCAACTAATAATTTAATAAATTTGACTTGTGATTCAAAGTGTTAAAACAAAGGATGTTTTTTTCAGCACATGTAACACAAGAGGTTTTTACAGCACAGTTTCAGAACTCTTTCTTGGTAAGAAACCTTATCTAATCCTGTTTCATCCTTTAAAACTGCCTACACACTAATCTCAAGGGATAAATTTAATACTTTGCAACAAAGGGAATATAGCCCTTTCAGCTTGAATAGAAGAATTGTTAGGACACCACGTGAGGTATGAATAACATTACAATGCTGCTTTTTACTTGGCAAAGGAAAAAAAGTCTTCTCTTGCAACCAAAAGATTAGACCTTCTTCCTTGGGTTAAATTTTTTGACCCGTGCTATATCCCAAGACACCTATTTTACTGTTGTATTTGGGTCTTCTACCTCTTGTGAAGTAAACACTGAGCAAATATAAGTAAACAGTTTGTTTTAGCTGAAGATAGAAAGGCACTATTTAATTGAGTTTTGATGATAGATGTGCTCCAAATGGTGCAAACATCTTTGACATGGTAAAATAATATTGTCTTATGGCATGTGTAACACTACATAAAGAATATTAGTTTAGCGCTTTCTGAGTTTACAACGTTTAAGTGAGAAATGACAAAAGAAAGCCAAATGATCTAATGTGGAGAAGAACAAATAAAATTAGATAACTTAATTCTTTAGTAATGAGGATAAATATGAATTTTTCTTATCAATTTTTTAAGACATTTTGATTTGTACTCAAATAACCTTTTTCTTATCTTACATTTGTGTACCATTATTTCTTTTTTATAATCTTGTCCAATATGTTGTTTCTACATTTTAGATTGCTCCATCTTTTTAAAAAAATACATATATGTGAGCTTATAAGATATATTTACTAAAGATAAGGCTTTTCTTATCACGATGTAGATGTAGTTTAACATTCTCTCTAATTTAATGCACATCTCTTCATACAGTAGATGTAGTTTGTACCTAATATGCTGTATTAATTGTAAATATTATTGCAATTATACTTGGTTATGATAAAACATAGAATAATGTAGTAAATAGAGCTGTAAACTATTTTTTTCCCCCCACACATAATACTCTAACAATGGAGTTTTGGAGAAACAGCAATGGGGTTACCAACTAGATTATACTGACTCTGCCTCTTTGCTATACTGAAATAATTACTTCTCTCATCTTGTTTCTCCTTGTCAAGAAAGAATTCCATGAACTAATATGTGGTCAACAGCAAAAGTTACTTGTTGCTGGTGAGAAGATAGAGTATTAGACACTGAGATCGCATGTAACTGATTATTGAAGTGATGGAACAATTTCCTTAAAAGCAATTTGAAATCAAATACCAATCCTAAACTCATCAGTAAGGGTATCCATTTTCTACAGGTTTCACCTGGATGGTGTGGATTGTCTTGTCACCATGTTGCCAAACAATTGTATTTTTCCAGTTCTTTTAATTCAGCTTACATTTAAATGCAGAAGATTATTATTTCTTTTCTTTACATGGCATTGCAGTAAATTAAAACCTGTGGATATACGTAAAAATCTTTCTGATTGGTTGCTTTTAAACAACTAATTTCCATAAGATAGAATGTCCTGCTGAGAATTTATCTCACTGTCTTCAATGCTTCTCATGGACACAAGCTGCAAACCCACTCTTGCTGGGATGTATAATAATGAACAAGACACTTAAACTCTTCGTATCCTAATGTTTCCCATTAAAGACACTAATTTCGGACCGAACGATAGGAAGCCCTACATAAACACAGTGTTTTCTTTAAAACAGAACATGAACTGTGGTGGTACTGGGTGCTTTATTTGCTTATATATCTTAAACACTGCCTTCTCTATAAAGGTTCATCTTTTTTCTGTTTTAGGCAGCTTATTATTGACTGTGCCAAGAATTGTGATCAACTGGGAAGCCAGCCTGGTTTCAAATCTTTTAAAGAAAAAAAAGTCTAGTAAAAAAGAACAGGTCTGATTATTTCCTGCCTTGCTGCTTGTGGAATTATTATTTCTGTATAGAGTGTATACAAAATGCTACCATTCTGATTTGTTGCATTTTGTACACACTTTATCCTTATCTAGTGGATTATTTAAAATGAAAGCAATGAGAAGTCAGACCCACGGTTGTTACAGATAGAGTAATATGGTCTCATTTATTGCAAAGCAATTATGTGCATACTAAGCCATGTTAGAGGTGTGCTCAGCTTAATTAACGAAAAAAGAGGGAAACATACGAGTACTAACTACATTCTTTTGGATGTCAATGGAAAATAATTGTCAAATGGAGCATTTCTAGTGTGGTTCCATGGGGACTGGAACAAGTCCCAAAGCTTTTCATCAGCAATACGTAAGTAATGTATCACCCCAATAAAATTTCCAGGTGAAACAAAACTTGGTAGAGTGATAAAGTCAGAGTCGTTTGATCCTTTTAGAGGGAAATATAAGGCAGAAAGGGACCACCATGGTCCTCTTCTCTGAACTTTAATAAAGATACCAGCTGACTTCACTGAATCAATGTATTTGAACTAAAAGTCTCTGTCTCAGAAAAATATCCAAGCATGTTTATGAAAATGCACCAAATGATCCACTGCACTGCAAAAATCACTGCTATCCTGAGCAAGTTGTTACAGTAGTTACTTATTCTAATTATTTAAAATGGGTGCTTTATCTTGAGTCTGAATTTGTCTGGCTTCAGGTTGCAATGATGGTCTTGCAGTTATGGCAACACAGTTTTCAGTGAGCTGAACCAGACTTGGAAGTACTTCTCTCTCCCTTTGGCTTTAGACAGTTCGTGTTATTACTTCCCTACATCATGTAACTTCATGTTTGATAGGGTGAGTCTGGACCTACATCTCAGGCCTCAAGTTTACCTGAGAGACTCAGGGTAAGTAATTGTCATTGTTAGAAATGTGGTAGCTCAGTCATGATTCTACTGAGATGGGAAAAGTCCTGGCCTTTAGTACGATAAGGACAGCAGAACTTTTCAGAGCACATACCATTGATCTATGCTGATCTACTTTGGAAAATGACAGTAGGCTTCGTGCATCTAATTAGCTTTACTTCAGTTTCTGTGCAGAGATCCCCGAAATGAAAACACATGTAAATATACCTGTGTAAATAACAATAGAAAGCAGAAGGGGACATGGAGAACTGTGATCAAACAAACAAAAATCATTAAAAAACATATAGAGAACTCATAAGATTCTGCTTCATGAGAAGCAGAATTGAAATGTTTAGGGACATATTGTTAGGCTAGCTAGGGGCACTTGTTTGGTAATTAAGTTTCTAAGCATTAGTTGGTCTTGTTTGATAATGATAATTTTTCACATTGAAAACTGGTTTAGAGAGATTAAGGGTATTCAGCTGTTACTAATTTTTGAATGAAAGCAAGAGTATTTAGGTGTTCCTTAGATGGATCAAAACAAAATAAACTGAAACCAAATGTTGAAGAGTATTCACTAGTCACCTGCAAAGCAAAGTGCTGCATTTAAATCTATAACTCTTAATATTTCTCATTAGTTTCCATCCTCAACCTCCATGTAAATGTTATTAGAGAGTCGCCAGAGCCTATCAGACATGCAATTGGTATGGATTTCATAAGAGGCTGAGCTCTAAATGCACATGCTTTCACTACTAGGCAAAAAGAGCTAAGTACAAAAGAGGAGACATTCCATTCTGGCACATGCTGTCTACGCTTAGCTTCTTGACCAAAACAAAAGATTTATTTTAATCCTTTTGAGAGCTGCAATATCTCAGCTTTCTTAAATGTCATTATGGTTTAAAACACATCAAGGGAACATTCAGCATCTCAGAGAAAGATGCAGCTCAGCACATGGCTAAGAACTTTGAATATAAACTAATTTTTATACAGCATTCAAATAATATAAAAACAATTGATAATCTGACTTTATAAGCACATGGACCCTCTTTGTAGAACCAGACCTGACACAAACAACTTTCACATTACTGTTCTATTATTTGTTATTTGCAGTCACAAAATCTATACCCCAAGATCCCCATTTCTTATATGAAAATAATTTAAATAAGATTACTCAATAAGGTATGTTAGCTGCCAACATTTTAAAAAAAGATACACCATTGGATGGAGAGAAAACTGAATAGGCACCTGAGTCTATACTGTATTGAAGTAACAAGTCAGCTTCTTCTATGACTACAAAGGGGTACGGTGAAGTTCAGTTTTCTTCAATCTCTAATTCACTCAAGATGAGAAACTGAGAGGTAAAGAAATTATTTATGAAAGGCTGAGATCTAGTTATTCTAAAACCTTTAAAGAAAAACTGAATTAATTTCACTAACTGTGAATAATTCTTATTTTGTTGAATAAACCAGTTCAGAAAGGTCTCAAGGCAAGAAGTAAGCAATTGCCTACGATAGCAGACTGCCAAGGAACACGATGGTGACTATTTTGCTTACTTCGCTTTTACTAGGAGGCTGTTTGTTTACACACAAATGATGCTTTCCTGAATAGTTTTCTTATTTATCCAACACAGCTAATAGTTTTTCTTAAGCAATAAATTTTAACTTCCTAATTTTTGCCTTTAACTGTTTCCAAATTTCTGTACAAAATTAACTTCACTCAAATCCAGTCTAAAAGACAATCATTAAGTAAGTTCATTGCATTTCTAAGAGAAATAATGTAAAAATTAAGAACTTGAATAAATATATGTAAGGCTATCTTTAATTTACACAATTAAATTGTGTATCTTCTCATCTAGCAATAAGAAATACCGTATCTGGTTACAATACCATATTCTGGTTACGTTACAAAGAATCAATAAAGAATAAAGTTTATCAAACAATAAATGGAAGCCAGTTTTATCTTGGGAAAAATCACTATGAGAACAACAACAAAAATTAAAAGTTATTTTAAATTATTAATTCAAACATATTTGTATTTCCTTCAGCTCTTTAGAAATATTTTTATTAAGAAGTGAGGGATTTATAAAGCCTCATATGAGATTTTTAATGTTACCAATTATTTACTAAATTAAAATAGTATTTGTCTGATTATCGGGTGCACTGGTACGAGCCTAGTTATAGTAGGTTAGTTAAACTAAAATAGTAGCAAAAGGGTAAATAAAAGGAAAATGAAACCTTGCTTGTGTTCTCAGTCAGCTCTGTTTATTTTGTAATACAATTTTCTACTATTTTTTCCCTGTTGTCAGCACTGAAGAGAACATGTAGCCACAGAAAAATAAATTTAATTCTATTCCAGCTTGCACTTCATCAGCAAAGTTGTTTACTAAGGTCCTATTTCTCAAAGAAGATTTGCATCTTCATAGGGATCCATAAGGCAGATGTTCTTGCAAATTCTGAATGTGTATCTTAGGGTTAGTATCTTTATTTTCTATTGGTATGCATGCTGCTACCAGACTTTGATATCAAAAGTAGAATTTACAATGCTGGCTTTTCAAACGGGAGAGAAAAATGGACAGATTTAATCTTGAAAATAAGAAGAAATAATATGAAACTTCCCAATAATAGTTATAGGTAGCTATTTTCCAGGGTAGGACTAAATGATGGCATTTTAAAATTGAAGATCTTTGCATAGCACCTGTAATATATCAGTCTGTCCAAGCACCTCCTCCAAAGCAGCTAACCATTCTTCTGTTTTTTCCACCTCTACTCCAGCTGCAAGAACCTGCATCCCTATAATCAATGACTAAACTTTTATCTTCACAAATGACCTGAATGGCCTTGTGGCAAAATGGAGCCTTAGGAAGCTTGTAAAAGAAAAAGAAAATCCTACTGGGTTATAAGGTTGGTTATTCCCTGTCAAGCCTGAGTGGATTCCATAGAGAATACAAATCAAACCTCCAAGTGAAAGTGATGGGCTGAATGATTTGGGGTTCCCCTGCAATCTGCAGTACTTATGAACCTTGCTTATTTTGCATATCTGAACTTTACAGTTGTTGTGCAGTGGAAATACCCATTAGCTACTTTGTGTGCAGCTAATGTCAGAAAAACTGTCAATTCTCTAATGAAAAAATAGGAGGAATAACTCCTTGAAATAGAATTGTTTCAACTTTTATATAGAAGACATCTCAGAACTGAACCCTAACATTTTCCCTATGAAAATTCACTGCTAGTGTATAACTGTTCCACATTTAAATTCCACAGTTGATTATGAGTACTGTTTTAAATCTGTTTTAAATCTTCTGGTTTGAGTAAATTATTAGTCTATACAATTACTTTGCTTAGTGTATTCACTTCAAAGAAAATTAAATTGTCCGTTCAATACTTGAAACCTAATGAATAATATCTGGAAAAAATATTTTCCTACTATATATTTAGAAAGCAAGCAACATTGTATCTCCAAGCATTTTAAAAATGCATCAAACAGAAATTTCCTAATAGGAAGGATATTTCGTAATCAGCAATGCAAAAATATGTATATCACAAATGAATTGCTTAGTCCTCTGCTTTTATATAAATTCCTTGAAAATTGTTGTTTAGAAATTTTTTTTAGCAATTTTTAAATAAACAAGGTGGAAAATTGTTCCCCTGAGGCTTCTTTAAGGCTTTCTAAATGCTTACAAACAACAATTGAGATAGAGTAAATCGATATATTTACATTGCTTCATTCAGTGGTTCACCATGCTCTACCATTTCAAAAATGAAATACAATTAATAAATTGTTAGATCATTTTTTCTTGTTTTATTTGAAAATGTTGTGGCATATTTTAACATCATTTTTTGAAGTAACAAAATACTCTAATGTATAACATTAATAAGCGGTGATAGACTTTACTATAAATATTGCCTCTGTTGCCAAGTAAAGTTACATACAAAGCAGAACATTGCAAACATCAGTTCACTCATTCTAGTAGCAATGAAAACATGGACCTTTTGTATTATTATTTGTGTATCTTTTTTCTATGGCTACATGTTCTATTAAAATACCTACAAAACAGCATTAAAATAGTAATGGCTCTGTTTGGAATGTGTTTTTTTAATGCCAGCAGATTGCTGATGCTAGGGTTTTTCCAACATTTTTAGAGCTGCTAAAGTACATCCCTAAAGCTTCTATACACTGTTATCATATAGGTAGAAATTCTTAGTAAATAAAAGTTAAACAAAAGTGTTGACCATTTTGAAATGGCACCTAAAATGGCTCTCTATCTAGTGACTCACTCAAAACCCTTTTGATACAAATGGAAATTCTCTCACTGATGTCAGCTTTCATTTAATTGCAGTTACTAAGATGGCAGGTTCTCAAAACAGAAGGACTGAACAAAAAATATGGTGAAAGTAAGCTCAGGTGCTCCATTTCTGCAGTGGGACCTGTGACCATTTGGTGAAAACGTAGCACCAGTGAGACTTGTGTGAATCCCAATCCAGTATGTCAGCTTTAAGCATGTTCCAGTGGTTTAAAATCTCTCAGAACAGATGCATAAGAAGTAACAAGCTCATTGATCTTATTAAATATGGTGTAGGCTCCAATTTATAAAACAACGCTGCAGGTACAAAGGAAATTTATGGTCAGAATTACAGCATCTCTGAAACACAAATTCCTTTACTACATGGCATTTGAACAAGAATTCCAGAAATACAGCTTTGGAATTAAATATCTAAATTCTTTTAATGTGTGCCACTAAAGGGGATTCATCATGAAAGGGAAAGTGTACATCTTTGAATTTAAAAAAAATGAGTGTAACGAAATGGTAACCATAAGACAGCAACCAGGCTTTCTTTGCTTGTTCTCACTGCATTTCATTCATAGTGACTGTTGGCAGCACTCAGTGTGTGGGGTTTATATATGTATTTATAGATATATACATATTGCTTATATAGGAAGCATAGACACTTGAAAATAATTTTGTTTTCTCAAATCATTCTACAAAGACCAACTTGTCCCCTTTAAAGCTGCAGCTCTTGAACTAGAGACATCAGAACTGGGTATGTCTCCAGGTTTGCCCAAAGGTGCTTCATAAAAAGAAAGTGTAGTTTTCTAAGCGACTTAATTAAATTGAAAAAAATACCCCTCTGTTCTAGTATTACCCAGACAATGCTACAAAGCCCACTGAGTCGGTCAAATTTGAAGCTCTGAGTCTAACACAACTCATTCTTTTAGAAGTAAAGCTCTTTGGCTCACATTAGTATTGCAACTTATGTTATCATAATATTATAAGAAATTGTAATAATATAAGAAAAAGAAGAATTGTTCTGAGCAGTTTAAGCCTTCTTAAGAACTGGATTATGAATGATTAAAATCAGAAGATTAAATTGACTATTGAACCTCTAAACTTCTCACACATCTTCATTTTAGATACTTCTGTGTCTGATTAACTAGCCTGACAACAGAATGACACAAAAATCCGATTTCAGTGTCAGTCAATGCAATGCAATTAATTTGGTGTTAAGATGGAACATTAATATATTTTGTAGTGGAAGTTAGAACATTTTTGTAGCATCACGCCACTTACTACATCTATCTCAATAACTACCACAGCTTTTCTAAAGAGAAAATTGTGTTTAAAACCCAAAAATCTGCAAACTGAAAAATTAATAGGTCTTTTAATACTAAATTGTCACCAATCATATTGGATATTGATGAAAAGAAGAAAACGTTCCAGCAGCTTCTGTGAACTAGGAGGATCTATATATGTCTATAACTATGTATCTGATTCTGGCCACGGAAACTGGAGGCAATCAAGAAGCAGCTCATATTTGACATAGAACCTGTGAAAATGAGATGAGAGATAAACCCCAGTGATTTCAAGATGACTGAGGATGACTTGTCATTCACAGTACCACAGCTGCATTTTAACAGAAGAAAAAAATAAACCAAACTATAGCAGATACTTTAAAAGGAATAACCAAGGTGGTGATGGGGAACAAATATGTTGTCTCCTGTTCCTTCTCTGCCACAGACTCCAACCACAAATACTAGCCCATCTGATGTTAGACAATGCATAAAAAAAATGTTGGACAGATGGACCGACAATGGCACCTACCAGCATACAGCAAATTCTAGCTAGAATACAGGTGTTCATGCTTAAACTTGCCAGGTAGCCAGGAAACATTTGAGGGAGGGGGAGTAATCATGCTGAACAGAGGAAAGAGAGGGAAAGAATGATCCTCTTCAGTGCTTCTCCCTTAGACTTCAGCCTCTGTAAATTAGCATGACAGATGTATCATCTGGGAATTTTTCCAGATTAATTTTTAAGAAATTAAAGCATTCAGCACTGGTTATGCTAGGAATGTTTTGGTTTTACTTTTTTTTCTTCTTTTGCTCTGTCACAATGCTGTGAATACTTATAGATCCACTCTGATCCCACCCTTGATTACTTGAGGACTTGGACAATTAAACCTGGTTGCCAGGACTCAAAGACCCAACCTTGCTTTTCTCATTTCTGTTCCAAAAAGACCAAAATCTATTCCGCAAGAAAGTGTTTGGATTGATATGTATAAATTAGCAATGTAGAGGTGAAGGTCTACCACTGAAATATGGCAAAAGAGGAAATGACTAATGAAAGTGTTTGAGTGCAACTCATGGCCAAAGCGTAACTTATTTAGATAGTTGTTTTGTTAATGCACTCTAAGAAGCTGATATCTGTGCACCCGAGTGATTATAATCATAGAAAGAAACAGACACCCACACACTTGTATGTAAAGGGGAACACCATTAACAAATTTGGGTGAGCAGGTCACATGGTAACACTCTTGATGCAGGTATTTAAACCTCTTTAAGCCTCTAAAGAAACCTCCTTCATGTTATTTTTATTTGTATTACAAATTTGGAAGTACCAAAAGAGATGAGAGTTCTGTTGCGCTAGATGTTGTAAAAAATGGATGCCAAAGTCTAAATAGTCAAAGAGTATAAACAGTAATTATTTGCATTGTAATGCTGTCTACAGACCACAACCTTCAGGTGCCACAGAAACAGAGCAGAGACATGGCCCTAGTTCAAAATAGATTATAAACTAAGTGTAAGAATACAGTTAGCAAGAAAATGCAACAAATGAGAAATTTTATCCCTGTTTTCCTGATGACAAACTAAGCTATGAAAAAATTAATAGCTAAATATATATTGTGAAGGCTTTGAACAATTATTTTACATAGCTCCTTGAAGCAATAGGCTCACAAAACTGTCTACCTGCACATGTGTGTTCTTGAGTAAAGTGCCCTAGCTTCCTAAATACAAATTGGTGGGAGTATGCACAACTACTTAAGCCCTGCAGCTGCAAAGTGGTTAGAGCTGAAGTCTCAAAAACATTTTCAAAGCAGGCTTTTTCCCATCTGTTTTGCCTATAGGATTTAATTCATTTAATCAAATCAAGTCTCATGTGAAGGAATGGAAATAACTCGCCATATACTTGGGAATCTTTTCACCTACTGTAGCTGCCTGAAAGGTAGAAATCTAATCTAACTAGCAGTCTGGGCTCCCTGTATAGTTAAGAGAGAGATACAAATGTTCCAGAGCATGAGTCATCCTTCTTAAAATAGGGTGATTGACATTGTAGAATTGCTTTTCCTTCTCCTTTAATTACAGAGGGAAGCCTGACCAGCTCAGAATAGATACATACCCTTACATTGAGTAACGTTAGGTGAGATGAATAGGAAGACAATTTCATTACATGGCAATAATGAAGGCATAAGTGGAACACTATTTGCAGGGGGTTTTTTATAAATTTATTTAACGAGAGAATTCACGCAACAGGTTGAGATACAGAAGCATTCTCCATTCGGATGTAAGCTGCTATATTGGTTTTATTTATCTAAAAGCAGATTAAAAAGGGATTTGTTGAGCGTATAGGAATATGTAAAATGAAAAAGAATAGGTGATTTGTTACACTAACAAAACAAAATCCAACATGATTCAGTGAATGAAAAATTAAGAACTAGACATATTCAGACAAGACATAAATTCCACACTGAACATGACAACACAACTGGAACAAAGAACTTCTTTATAATTTCAAATCTTTAAATCAAGATGGGACAACTTTTTGAAGGGTATGGTATAATCCGAATAGGTTACTTCAGACGAAATGATTGTAGAGGTCTAACCTAGCTTTAAAATCTGTTCCATCTTGGAGGCCTGCCTGGCTGCAAAATCTTGAATGACAGATATCTTCAGATGACACAAACTATAACTATTAACAGGGAAATGGCCTTTGTTACAGAGGAGGCCTAATGTACAGTAAACTTAGCTGAACTATTGAGGCATACGAATTCTCCCAGCAGTAGATGCTTCCCTCTTAAGTCCTGTATCCTTGTGGCTTCTGGAAAAAGCAAACATCTACTTTTTTTCCTAAATTGTTTTCTGAAGTATAATCTTTGTGATAGAGTTTTAACGTTGAGAGAGAGCCTCTGAGCTCATTCCCCAGTCAAACCCATCTATTTTGAAACCATGCTAGTTTGAAAGGAAGAGTGTCAAGCTCTTCTTGCAGTGCTACAGGGATTCATAGAAAGAATTGATTTAAGCATGTATTTCCATTTTAAAGGAGTGTTCAAGAAATACTCTAATTTTATCTGATCTTTGCTTTGAGCCTCTTCTTCCAAATTAGTCAGTGGTTTTCAATAGAACTAGATTTTCTCTCTTTTATTTTATTTTTGTCATCTTTCAAAAAGTCTGTGGATTTATTTCCCTTTGAATTGGTTTGCTCTACATGCATTTTTTGATACCTCGTAAGTTTCTGTTAAGCATTTGGGGTTTATGCAAAATGATATATTTTTAATTGCCGTATAGACATTAGGGGTCTAGTGATCTCTCACGCTGGACATCAGACTGTTAGAAGTCAGCTGTGTTCCACAATCAATACAATAAAAAGTTTTATACGTAGAATAACTATGTCCTTCTCCCTTGCTGTTCCTCAAATGTTTATTACATACCTATTTTTCACACTATAGATACATTTCAAGGAGCCTATGAGAAAGGATTGAGACAGCTCAGTTTCAAACTGTGTCCTGATTATTGCTTTGTAAATTAAAGCATAGATTCTAATGTGTTGCTTATTTTTTGGTTTGGTTTTTTTTGTTTGTTTCTTTTTTTAACACAGCTATTGCTGTAATGACACTGGGAAAATATGTCTGTTTATTGTAGACCAAATAGTTTCCTTAAAACATTCTAAACACATGCAAAAGTTCATGATGCATAATGATTTAAGTATTTCTTTTAGGTAGGTGTTCTGTATTTCAGAGGATCCATATGTGCTACAAACAGTGAACAATCAAGAACACTCACTGATTATGATATGATTTTTTTTTGGCAGCCTCTTTCTGTTGCTCTGACAGAATTGTGGTGATGCATTAGTCATTTGCATAGAAAAGATCTTGGTCCATGACAGTCATTTATTGGTGGTGCCATCTGCACTTTTTGTGAGTAGATTCTAAGATAAAAAAGTATATTTGGTTCATTGGTACTTTAAAATTTTGGATGCAGTCCTAGTCCTTTTCAGCTAACACTGAAAAAATAAACAAAAAGCGTAACTTGCTTTCTTATTATGAACTAAAGCTTAAGAATTAGAAGGACTAAAACAAAAATTCAACTGAATCACAAAATAGCTCACAAAGACTCCTGAGTTTTTCACTTTGTCTCAAGGCACTTGGATTGCTGTAATGTGTATTTCCACATGTATTTTCAAAATGCCCATCATTCTGCCTGGAGCTATTTACATAAATTGTCTTGTGCAAAACCCCAGTTATAACAGCAGTAAAACTACGGTTCCTCCTCCTTGAGGTCTTCTTATTCATATGATCATTTTGTACACATTTCAGGACAAATCTAATGCTCAATAAGAAAATATTCTTTTTTCTGACTGCAGGTGTCTGCAAATGGAAAGAATCATACTCAGTTCGATTACTGGTAGAAACAAATTCCATAACAGTATTATTCTCTGTGACTGCTTTGATCCTATTAAGCGCACTCTAGAGGATGTAAATTTAAGAAGCATCGTCTGTTGCTGTTGCCATGATAAGACTCATGGAGTTTGCAGATTGTTGAATTAATTAGGCTAAGGCTCATGCAGGGCTTTTTAGATTAGTGAGTATGTACTGAATCCAGAACTAGAGCAAAAAAAAAAAATCTCACACTTTCAGGCTGATTTACAGAAATACAATCCTTTGTAATTTATGAAAAACAGACCATTGAAGATCCAATCTTAACAGAACACCTTAGCTCAGGATAAACTACATAATGATTATTGCCAGATACAAGCTTGAGGATTCCCTGATGTTCAGGTATTTAAATGAAGGAAAAAAAGTGAAATTTTGGCTGCAGTGAAAAACAACAGAACTCTCCTTGACCTAATTGGATTGGGATTTCTAGAATGGATTTTAAGGCAAAGCAGTGTTAGTGTTCTGAAAATGTGAAAAAAATTAAGCACCATTCTCTAACAGTGACTGATATGCATCATCAAGGCATATAGGAATTCCTGCTCAGCAGAATTTACACTATGGTCATAGAGTGAAACAATAACTCTTGAGAGTTAGTAAGCAGAGACAAAAGAGTATTGTTTCCACTCAGATTCATCCAGACAACTGTATTTCCTCTGTTTCCATTAGTTTTTCAGATGCACAGTACACAGTGATTGATAAAATAATTTCTCAGCTAAGTTGCAGCATTCATGACTGAAACTCATATTCAAACTCCAACAGATTTCACAGTCTTAGCTATTCTTCTCACCTGACAAAGGAACTTTTTCTATGCTTTTAACAATACCGTCTTCAGTTTTAGGGATGATATTGTGAATCTACTGAAAGTACAAGTTTCTTGCACTGCAAAATAGGAAAAGTTTGCCTGAGATATGATAGGGAAGTGACAAGACATCTAAGAATTTAGATTATTGTTTCAAAATATTTCTGACAAGTACTTAGAAGCTTATTCCATAATTCTTTGTAATTTTATTTTAAAAAAATTAATTTCAAGCTAGATGTATTTTTGTCCTGGTTTCAGCTGGGAAAGAATTAATTTTCTTCCTAGTAGGTGGTATAGTGCTGTGTTTTGGATTTAGGATGAGAATAATGTTGATAACACCCTGATGTTTTAGTTGCTGCTGAGCAGTCCTTACACTAAGTCAAGGACTTTTCAGCTTCTCATACTGCCCTGCCAGTGAGGAGGCTGGAGGTACATGAGAAGTTGGGAGGGGACACAACCAGGTCAGCAGACCCAAACTGGCCAAATGGATATTCCATACCATATGACGTCATGCTGAACAAAACTGGGGGGAGTTGGCTGCGGGGGGGCGCGGCCACTGCTTGGGAACTGGCTGGGCATCAGTCAGTGGGTCGTGAACAATTGCATTGTGCATCACTTGTTTTGTATATTCTATTATTATTATTATTATTATTATTATCTCTTCCTTTTCTGTCCTATTAAATTGTCTTTCTCTCAACCCACCAGTTTTACTTTTTTTCTGATTCTCTACCCCATCCCACTGTGGGGGAGTGAGCAAATGGCTGTGTGGTGTTTAGCTGCCTGTTGGGTTAAACCATGACAGTTTCAAAGCTTTAGAACATGAAAACTTGATGAATACTTAATCAATAATTTAAATTATAAAAAATTCAAAATAAAAAATAATTTCCTGAATATTTAAGAATGTATTTTGTACCCCAGTTTAGGGATGACTTATTTTTTAATCACTCCATTAATATGGTGTGGGAAAGCTAAATTAGATAGCTGGCTACATCTAGTCTATATTCACTGAGGAAAACGGTGATTTAATGCTGATTTTTCTTGGTTTTGTATGTATTTCAAATAGAAGTTTTAAAAGACTACAGTAACAGTACTTACAGGAACAACAATACATTTTGAAACAACTATTCCCTCAACAGTAAATAACGAAGGCAAAATATGATTCCTTCTTCCAAATGCCTATGGTTTTTAAACTACAGAGAAATATTAAGAACCATGATAGCTGCACTCCATTTCTGCCACTTACTTGTTTTTTTAAAAAAATCACATAACAAGTTATTTTCATTTTTCCTTTGCAGGACTCTGTTTAATCATCCACACCATAACTATAATATACATGTGCAAAGTACATGCTTCAGTTAGTGCTATAAATTTAATGAATACTTCTAAAGCATTCTGGGATCCTAAGAAGGAGGGCCTCATGTAAGTATAGAATACTAGTAGATGTCTTGCTTTCTTCTGCAAACGACAATGCTTAATTGCTCTTCCAAATATGCTTCTCCAAGGGAACGCAAGACATGTTTGAGGAACACAAGGGGACCTTCTATTGTGGAATGCTCTAACTGGCTCTAAGCAAAGGGGTAATAATGGCTGAATTCACTTCAGAGAGGAGGGCAAAGTAATACGGAAAAAATGACAGAATACCATTCCGTCACATCCTTCCCTTTTGTCTGAGGCAGAACTACAGGAACTAACAGCAACAAGGGGTCTTAGTGACAAACCAGTATCAGAATGTTCCAATTTATTAGATTACACATTACACATTAGGGTATCTTTGACCTGCACAAATCTTGCAGCTGCAGTGAAAAGGAATCAAACCTTTAAATGAAAACTATATCATGATTTTGAAATATATCTATAATTTTATTTAATTTTGGGGGGAAAGGGAAGATTATAGAATAAATTATAACGTATATAAATTTCAACTTACTTATACAACAAGTTTTTCCAGTGGATATTGTAACACTAATATTACAGCACGGAGACATTATCAATGCATACAAACATGAGTCAAAATAGAACCATATTGGGCAGTATAAAGCTTTGGAACATTCAACTAATGATAATGAAAACTAGCTTATAAAAATTCAAACAGCATTTTGTGAAACTATTATAAAGCTAGAAGCTTGGGAATTAGACAGAGTACCCACACAGCAGGAGAGTACAAATGAACACCTACGCAGATGGCTGCTATAAGAACTGAACAACCACCATTCTATATAATAGAAAGAAGCAAAATGAAGTGCCGATTGTAAGTGGTGCTTAACTTTATTAAGCTAAGAGAACACTATTACTGAAAGTCTGTATCTGACAAAGGGAAATTACTTTGTTGTAATCACGTTCATGAGCTGTCTTGTGCAGTCAAAGGCCTGCCATTCATTTAAATTAAACTGTAGCCTTTAAAATGTTAATTAGATGTTACAGCCAGATGCAATATTGAAGAACCTTTAATTTATAAGTTCCAACCATTTTTCTTGAAACATTCTCACATGTTTGTAACAGAACAACAGGCATGGATTTGTGACAATATCAAAAGACTAACTTACCATATATATTCCTTTTGTTGTCTTTGATAGCTCTTCTATATACATTAATGAGTACATACAATAAATACCTCTTTGAAAGGTATATTTCTGAAGTTAAATTAGAAGACAGAACTTGACTGTATAACAATTTTTAAAATTATTTTTAAGACATTACTTTTCCTAAGGTTAGAAAAAACCTAATTGAGAAAATCTACTTTTGCAGCTTTCCTTTTCTTCATTGTTCAAAATGCTTGAAGTATTCCCAATTTACATGGACAAATTCAGCAGGACCAATTATAATATTATGGCACCAACTATTTATAAAAACAAAACTATTAAGCTGACAAAAGCATGTTCAAACAACAGTATTGATACTAGTGTGAAGTACAAATTGAACCATTTCACCCACCCAGGAACATTAATCAGAATGAGATTTGTGATACAGAATGGTAAAGTTCAGGGGATGATGAAGTCACTCAGTGAGGAATAAGTTTTTACACGGAACAAGCATCTGCATTTGCTAAGCTCAAATTTACATCATCAAAAACATTGACTACAAATTCTATTGTCCACTAAACTTTATTTTCAAAGATGTTGAGCACCTGCTTTTCCCACTGATTTAAACTTGAGCATGGCTGCTCAGCACTCCAAAAATAAAAATTTCCCATTGCCATGACAACATTAATTAAAAAAAAGGTATGCCCAAAACTAACAAGTGACTGGGTTTTTACAAGACTGACTTAGGAAACAGAGAATGTAAACTTCAAACTGTGTTGAGTTTTGGACTCTCAGTTTTCATGTCTAGTATTTATTCTCCTCAAAATTACATTACAGTATAACCTAGGACAAACAGTTTTTGTGTAGACTTCTAATCTTTGTTACAATTTAGAAAGATTTTTTTCCCTTTCAGTTCATGTCCTGTTTGACTTTAGTTGCTTGAAACTAGTTACTTATTAGGTTGTTACTTCCACCAATGCCACAGCCTTGGAAACTATAATCATTACATATACTTGCGCAGATGTGATTGTATCTCACATAGAAGGAAAAATTCTGATAGAAGACTTTTCATGCTGGATATAGCATTAGACTTATTTTCTTTGTATTCCTAGCAGTTCCCAGCTGATCCAGGTTTGAAGGTACTGTGTTATTATTTGGATATTTTGGGTGAGGTAGCAATGTTAGAATACATATAACAGGAGAGATATGTTACTGTGATATAATTCTGTAGTTCTATTACTAGGTCTTGTAAACCATACAAATAGAGAATGAAAAAAAATCAGAAGAAAACACAAAAAACTGAAGAAAACACTGGAGAAAACTTTTGTTTCATTGATTGTTTTTGCAGCAATAAAATTAGACATCCCAGCCAGACTGTAATTGGGATCGGGTTCTTCCTCTTACCCAGTCTTCATTATTCTCTTTCAGGCACCGACTTCCTAGCAGTATTATAAGGAAAGCTAGGGTACTTCTGGACTGATTCCTATGTTTCTCTTTCTGAATCACCTTGTTATAGCACATAATGAAATAAATAATCTCATCTGTGTTAGGCATTTGTAGAGCATCTAGGTGTTTTGTCAGACTTCCATGTCCATGACAGTCACATTATTGTGGACCTTTTGCCTTGTAAGATCTGATTCATGTGATGTGGTATACAGTTACTCAGTGGAATTAGACTAGTGAGCTAACTTCAGTTCATGCATTTTAAGTATACGTAATTATAGCACAAACACTAGTTTACTGTCACTCCCTTTCTACACCTCATGCTGACGTTTCCATAAAAGCAGTGCAGATTTATTATTCAAGTGGTTAGGCTGGTCTTGAATCCATGGTGCTGTTAGCATTTTCATTTTAATAATTATCATGAAAATGAAGACATTGTGAATACAACAACATTTGTCAGATAAAAAAATAAAATCAGCCATTCAGAAATGTAATTTTACTTCCCTTTTTAGCTCCTTATTTTTAAAGGTGATAAAATATTATGTCAGCTCAAGAAAGCTAATCACTTGGGTTAACTGGAAATTCTCCTCTCATAAAAGTGCTGCAGATACTGTTGGTAGAAATAATACATTTTCCTTCTTTTTATTTGAATGATCTTCCTTCTTTCTTCCCCTCTCCCCCAGATTTTCTCTTCTGAAAAGAACTTAGAGGAACATAGAATTCAGCAATATTTCCAGTACATGTTAGTGCTTGAATATTGTCACTTCTATATAAAGCAAATATTAGCCTTTTAAAGGAGTCACATTTCAAGGATCAGGTGGGAAGCACAGAAGTGTTGGATGCACCTCACTGCACTGCTGTTCATCCTCAACACTTTGCACAATGTGAGAATGTTTAATAATTCCAACCCAGCCTACAGATAAGAATCTCTGGTGTCACATCACAACTGACAGTGCTGGTGTGAGATTTGTAGTAAAACAATATTCCAGCTGTAGCTTTCATTTACAGAAATAAAACATCAGAATGGAAGGGAGGTGTGGGGGGGAGAAGATAAACATTTTAGTCTTTTAGCACCATTTATACAAATTACAGTGAAGCTACTAAAAAGTGAATATTGAAAAGTAAGGAAAAAATTGAGCAATTAGAGTGTAGACCTTGTTTTTATTTTGCTAGCTCTTTTAAAAAATTATCCAGTTAATATTTAACTTCTAAAGACATCCAATGCAAGCAGATCACCAAATATAAATAACCTTTTTCCTAAATAAAGTGTGTGGCAACTGTGGGGCAGGCGGTCCTATTTTTCTCCCATTAATCATTAGAAACTTCACATGCAGCAAAAGTCTCAGGGGATATTTCTGGCTGGGAAAAAGATCCTTCCTCCTCAGTTCTAATCAGTCCATCCCATCTGTAATGGTTTTAGAAATTGTTAATGACATAAAGTGACAGTCAAAGGGCCTTTTGGTCTGTCAGTATAGGGTTTCTGTGAGCTCTCTAACTACTACATACCCTTCTCAAAGCTTCTGGAAAATGATCTGGATTACAAGGGAATAAATTTGATATGCTAGCAATCACAATCAGGAACTGAAAAGAAAGGCTTCCTTAATGCTGTTCTTTCAACTATAATGGTACTAAGATAAATCTGGCTGTGAGACAAACCATGTTAAGAGGGTTACTAACACTTAGAATATAGGTCTATATTATAGAATATGTAAAATATACAAGCATCTGAATAAGAAGCTAAGAATGGGAACTTAAACAAGCCTTTTGTTAATTTTATTTGATTCTGAATGCAGCTGTAATTCTAAAACCTAGTACTTATGCATAAAGACTAAGTGGAATAGTTTTATATTAAATGCTTACAGTATAGATTAGAAGTCTGTGTGCATGCCTATACCTCCCTATTTAGAAAGCATTTACAATATTCAAAGATAAATGTGGACCCAGACTCTGAAGACTTTCCTTGATCAAAACTTACTGTTTGCTGGACAGCAATGCATAATTTGACCCTATTGACTTACAAAAACATTTTTATTCCATTTCATTCTAAACCTGTAGAATTAAGCTCCCTGAATCTCACAATGTTGCACTGAATTCAATTAGTTCATATGTCAGACCAAGGATAACAGCTAGCAAAAGTTTAAACCATTTCAATTTGAAATGTAATACAAGACTCCACTAGAAGATCAAGATGCTTAATATTACTTTTAGTACTATATAAACCAAGTAGATCAGATTCTGATCTCTCACAATCAAAAGAATTCTTCTTCTTTAGCTGATTAAAAGTAATGAAATTTTTGCATGAAGGAACTCAGGATCCAGCCAGCTGTGCATGCCTGAATAACGTATGCATATTTGTAAATATGAATCACATAGGAACAGATTAATAATGGATATGGAAATTTGCCACATTTTTAAGACAAATTTTATTCTTCTACAGCTAAACACTCTCTTTCCTATTATTTTTTCAGTTTTCAGTAAATTCGTTACACTAGTGTGTCAGAGAAATTGATATTTCAAAGACTGACATACATGCTAAGTTGCACTAAAGTGCATTGCCCTGGAGAAATGCTCCATCCTCCTCATTTGTTGATAGCCAAAACTTTTAAAAACTACCTGCAAGTGACCTCTGAAAGTCTATATACTTCCGTATTTGTTTCCCAATTTTCTCCTCATAGAAATATTTTATCATATTACAATGTAAAAGAGGAAGTATTAAAATAGCTGTTCCTGAGAAATCACATGAGGCATGAGCATGCCACTGGATGAGCTGACAAACTGTATTGTTGCTGCATGGCCCTTGGTAATGTGATATTGACTGCTGAAATGCAAACAGGGAGCTTTTTCTGGACACAGTGTACTCCTCACCTCTTAGTTAAACATCACCATCTTCAGGCAGTGATATCCCAACAATTTAATTGTGTCATTCAGATACTGTCTTCAGTAAAAGCAGTGTTTTAAATACTCAGTAGATGCCAAACATCATAATTAATAACTTGGAAGGTATCACCATACTGCATTTAAATTGCATATTCAACCACGAAATATCAACCTAATCTAGAGTGTTACCATAGTAATCTTTGAATGATAGGGTTATCATTGTACCTCTCCGTCTGTTTATTCCACAAGCTATTGCAACTTAGACAGAAGATCTCCAGGCCCAAGTTGTGATAAATGTTCTTTAGCTACTCCTCAATACCCTGGGTTTGCATAGATCCTTCAATTATTGCTATAAATCAACAGCTAGGAAAGATCAGTATTTTCTCAGCTGAAGTCACAAGTCACCACTTACTTATGCTACAAGAGAATATGCATTAGGACTTTATTTTTTTTGGGGGGTAAGGATTATGAACAATTTTAGGAATCAGTTACTGGGTCAGCCTCCTCTTGCAAAGCCCAGTTTCTCTTTATTCTTGCTTCTCTTCATTAGCTTCACCATACAGTTCTTCAGTGTAACTGTGATCTCCGTCAGATTCTTGAGACTCAAACTTTGGATTCCACCCACAAGATTTCAGCTTTCTTACTGTGTACTTAACCGTCAGCAAGTGTCTGAAACTCCCTATACATTATGCATACCTGAACAAATCAAACTGCTCTTCTTCTCAGTGGCATCTTTTATCTATTTTTTTATTCATCCTCTATTATTAGGCATAATATTTCTGCCAAGTAAATTCATGTTGGAAGTTCAAAACACTGTTTTCATGCCATTGAATTTGCTAACTCGGGTGACCTTCCTGGCCAAACCCTCAAGCCTTTACTTTGACTTTTAATTTCTTCATATACTGGAGGTTGTGTGTGGGGTGGGGGGAGCAGGAATTTTGACTCTACCTCTGGTTCTCCTCTTTTTCTAATTCTTTTTCTGCCTTTGTTGCAGAAGGACTTAAATAAACAATGAAACTTCTCTATATACATATGCTCTGCCTTTGGTCAGCAACATATACATCTTGTGAATTTGGAGTGCAACACAGTTTCAGTTATTTGGTTCCATAAACAAGCCTACCCATCCTTAATTGTAGTAGGGGGAAAAAAGTTAGAAGCTACATTGAAAATACTTATCTTGATCACTAATGAGTAAAATGAATGAGGAAGTAAGTTTGTGCCAAGGAAGTGAAATATGACATTTTCTAATAATTTTGACTTTTAGGCTAGAGTTGATTATTAAAGAAACATCTTCTATTTGTGTTACGTTTTCTGTATCTTCAGTCATCCTACAATAATTATCCATAAAGTAAATTAAATATAAGAAGTCTCATTTGTATTTCTTTATTTTGGTAGTGACTCTATTTCTCTATAAACAGCATGTAAAACATCCAAGAAAACCAAATCAAGTCAACATTCTATTGGACTCAGTGTCTAATATAGTTTCTTCCAGTCTTATCTAGACCAGTAAAATATAGTGAGAACCATACTGTCAAGAATTCCCTGGTTATTGCCATCTGCACCACTCCGTTAGGACTTTTTTTCTGGGTATAACGCAGAAGTTCTGCTTTATCTTACAGTGCTGTGTTATTTTAAAAGATATCAAAAATTTTATCTATCACTGTCTTCCTTCACTTGTTATTCTCTTCTCATTTCTCATCGTTCCTTCAGAAACATTATTTGATGCCTCCTCCCATTCCAGTCTCCCTCTTTCAGTATATTTCTCCTACTCTGCCCTCGATCAGTAATTTTTCACTCTCTGTACCTCGCTCCTTATGTCAGGATCTCACAATCCTAGCTGTTGACTAAACACCTACCCACATCCAGCATTGCGACCTACCTTCTTGATCTCTCACAAATGTGTAGCTGGCACTTTAAATTAGCATGATCAAAACAGATCTTTTGATTTCCACGTTACACCTTCCTGCTTACTAAGTTCTCTATCAACACCTAGACCACCCGTTACTTGATGTTAAACAGCCTCAAGATTTGCACACGTCAACTTTATTCATAGGAAATTCTGTTAAAATTTAAAAGAAAAGGGGCATTGACTCTTAAATCACAAGTCTTCTGTGATAGCCACAGAAACATTTTTATTTCACACTGGTTAAATAGTGTAAGCTGAGACCTCAATCTTTTTTTGGTAAGCTTTGTTCAGTTTGTTACTTTGCCCTCCCACCCTCCTGGTTGCCGTCTGGCTTTCTTGCCAACCGAGCACGTCCTTTTTGATATCTGGGTTTTAAACTCTTTAAGTCAGAGAATGTCTTACTATTTGACCACAGAATAGTTTACTACAATGGGAACACAATTTTTGTATGAGATTCTGAGATACAACAGTACAAATAAAAAAATATTCAAGTGTGTGAACTAGGTTCTTTATCTAGTTTTAGAATGCTACTGATCATTCTAAATTGAAATTTGGAACAATTTAAAAATTGGCTAATGTTAATATAAGGATAAATGAAAGAGTCCTATGGAGCAACTCATAGTGGACAGAAGAAACACAAATCCTACAGACCATCTGGATTTACAGTAAGCCCTATTTTGAAAATTTCAACAATGCTAGTTCTACTGGCCCTCAGCAAAAGGCTCTATTTCATCCTCAAAGATCTTGTGACATGCTGTATGGTGACCTCCTACTCAGATCCGTGAAAGAAATGCAGAAGATGTTAATATTTTTTCTTCCTTTCTGTATGACAGTGACATTTTATGTTAATTTCATCTGCTCCTTGAGCTCTCAGAGCCAAAACATTCTGTGGGAGGCAGAATGATGTCATTTTAGTCATAGCATAATTTTTCAGCTGCTAGAACAAGACATATTGTGGCATATTCTTCAGTACTTTTTAAAAGTAGTGAAATATAAACTTAAGGTGATATATTTATGCATGAGGGTTACACTGCCTTTTTCAGCTCTTAGAGCTAAATGGCAGGTTTAAAGTGACATCATTCCTCCTCCACCAAATATTTTTGCTTTGAAGCCTAAGGACACAAAATATCCTTGACCAAGTAATACCATTTCCCATTACTGTAACTACAAGAAGGTAAATTGAAATGTGAATTTTGTGTTGCATTTGAGTCAGGTACTTAATTTAAATGCCATCCAGAAGAGACTATCGATAGGATAAATTGGTCATTTTGTTAGCAACTCAAACATAAAATGAAAATAAAATGTGAGTAAAATCACTAAAATCCCCCTAGGACTAAACAGATTAGAACTAGTAATCATCACAGAGGATACAATAAACTGCTGCATTGCTAGCGCTGTGTTGGAGCCAGGGAAAGAACAAAACCAATGGGACTCTCTAGTCAGATTTTCAAAGGAAACACAAATGTTAAGCAATGCAGAACAGCAGTGACACTGTCTTCCAATTTATTCTGTTTCATTTGGTTCAATGTTAAATTTCTGTTCTTTGCAACATACACGGAGTTATTATACACAAGATTATTTCAAAGGCCATAGTCGGTATACAGAGATAATGCCGTTGTACTTTAAAGAACCACAAAATTTTGATTGTATTCCCTTTTTACTAGTAATATAATTCCAATACTACATATTTTCTATTAGACATTTGGATGGAGTCTTTTTTCAATCAGTAACATATCTGAGATGTAATAACTCATGATGATCTCCTACTATTCTTGAGTATAATGAGGGAGAAAAAAATTATGTGCATCATTTTTCATAGAACTACATACTACACTTCTATGTACAAGGTTGATTTATATTGCTATGGGTTTTTTCACCTATTTGAACTAATAATGGCTCAGAAACAAAATCTTTATTTTCAACTTTGGATCATTTAGAAATCTAAATCTGGATCCAAATAGCCCTTAAGTACAATGTTGTAAATCCTCCTTAAGCCCATATCTTTCAAAAAAACAGCCCAGTGGACAGATATTCAAAATGACTAAATTCCAGGCACCTAACTCTTCCTAGGTGAAGTTTCATGTTATCAACTTCTAGATAGTAATATGTTTAAAATGGAAAGGTAAATCAAACAAACAAAAAACCCCTAGTTATTGAGAGTATGGATATTTCATAGAATGCATAATCATTACCTGTAGCTTACATTTTTCTCTAATAAAGTGTCACACGGACTAGATCCTAATGGGCAAACTGTACTCACTAACCTTTTAATACTTTACCCTTTTGTACAAAGACTGAACATTATTAGGTAATGAAAGAGTGTATGAGAAAGTAGTAGATTATTTATGATAGAAACAAAATGAAACTAATGAGACAAGATTTGAAAGCTGTGATGCATGAAAGGTGCTATAGAGGCAGCTTTGGCACCATGACAAATAAAGATAAAGACTCAGTGGGAAGCAACAGTGTGAACATGACTATGAAGAAGAAAGAATAGATTTACTGAATGAATCCTTACCATCTGGTGTTTATTTAACACACAATGAAGGTCAAATGGCTAGTGATCCCTTTTTCTATAGTCCAGTGACCAAAAGAATGGGAAGAATCAATGAATTTATCAATATGTCTGGAAATGTTTCACCATATGATCTGATTGAGTCAATATTATTGGAGCAACATGTTCATTACTATTTCAGATATGGTTTGGAAGAGGCTCTATGGGTAAGAAGTACATTCATTTTTTCCCCTCTGTCAGAAGTTCCATCAAAATGCACTTCATTGTGTAAAAGCAGATGCATTTAAAGGAGTAAAATTTATCTGGTAACATTCAAGAACCTTGCAAAACAAAATTGTATCTTACAAGTCAGAAACAGTTAGTTTATGCTAAGCTCTGTGAAAGTTTTTTCCTCCTTTGTTTCATTCTTTTCTTTCTTTTCTGCTAGACTAAATACACATCTGCTTTATGTAATTATACTACAGGGACATATTAAATTTTAGTGAAATATGTTTATTAGGCATTATATGTAAACAGCATACGCTAAGAGTAAATCTTATGTATATTTAACAGTATTATTTTACATAACATTCTGTCTTCTTGGAGGTTCTTGCAGTTCTATACTTTCCTTCTCTAACACACCTGTTTCCACAATATTTGCCCATACTATAGTGCAACTGCCCTTGTTGACTGGAGTTCTCTTAGCTACTAGATTAATACTGAGATAGTAAATCTGGTGAAAGATTTTAGTTTAGGTTTTCAAACAAATAAGAATATCAGAGACTTTTTAAAAAAATAAGCGGTCAAATGGTTAAAGACATTCTTATGTCAACCTCCAAAACAGAAAATGTTAAAAGGTGTAATTTAAGATTGTATACCTTAAAAACATCCTTCAAACAATACCTTAAAAATTTGGAAAGGATACTAACTAGGTGTTTGCAAGATTAACCACTGGAACTCCTGAATCCTGTTTTCATCTCTATCATGCATTTGTTGTCTGCCTTTTAGTAAATAATTGTTTTCTTTTTACTTAACTACTTTCAAGGTGGGTATAATAATAGATGTCACAGGATCATAGTGAGTCCTCATTTTTTATAATATCCTTTGAAATCTTTGAACATAAAAAAAAACATGTACGTGCTATTTCAGCAGTGACCTCATTTCTGATGACCAAAAAATCCACAGAGAGTCTTGGTTTTCATTAGGACATGAATAATCTTGAATTAAAATTAAAATGTAGATTTTATTATGACTTTTCACTAATGTGGATATATCATGGCCAATAATTCAGAGTTAACTCTGTACACATCCTATTTGTTGTTCTGCCCTTGTATTTCACAAATGAAATTCAGCTCTCATTTGTACCATATTTTAACTCAAAAATTATAAGAAAACTAGGAAAAGTAAACAGGTCCTGCCCTCTACCAGTGAAATTCCCTCTCTAATTAACTGGATTTCTGGCAATGGGTGGCTAGCATGGTAACCCATAGAGTACTGGTATCTTAAGGTATTTACAAGGTTCTTAAATAAGCAGAAGTAAAAACGCAGGTTCAAATATGAGTCATTCCCCTATGAAAATATGAAAAATTAAATGAAACAAAGCCTAAGAAGATCTTAGAAGTGAATTTGGGAAACATGGAGAAAACTCAATCGACACTAATGACTACTTATCAAACCTCTCTTCCTCACTCTTCTTAATCATGTTCTAGCCATTCTCTTCCCCCCCCCACTTATGTTAAATTACAATGAGTTATTTACACTAACATGTCTCTGATTATATTGGAAAATGGCTGGTATCACTTAACATCTATACAATCTGCCAGTCTATGCTGGGATCAACCACAGAGATTAATGTTGTGTGCTCATCTAGTTTCTCAGCTCCAGCTATGCACATTTTTCTTACCTTAAGCCATCTTTCAATGTTTCTGATGAAAACATTCTCAACTTGGGTATAATGAGGATGCTTCTTGGACAATCAACAAAATCTCTGCCATTTCCATTCTTTTTCTTTTCTTCCTCTCTCCTGTTTTATCTAGATAACCTATATTTTTCTCAGAAACTTATCCAGGATAGGACAACTGTGAGATATCCTTTTAATCATCTTAATAAAATCAATTCTAGGATTCCCATTCCAGCACTGTGCCTTGTTTGACTCAGCAAAATATACCAAAAGCCTTTTTTTAATCACCAAAGGAAGATCTTAGTTGCATAAGCTCTCTCCTTGCAAGTCCTGGGATATTTTTACCCAAGAAAGCCCAAACAAATTTAATGAAGTGTCTTTTGCCTATCCTCCATCCACTTTATAGTTTCTGAAACATTCACTGTTCATCAACACATGTAGCTCTCTCTTCTCTGTTATTATGTTAAGGAGGACACAGTTAAGGATCTGATTTTACAATGCTCCCACTTCTACTAGGGGACTAGCTCATAGTATGAGAAAAGATAATCAAGCACAAGGCAAGATATATCATTTCTATTTTTTTTCCTAGTGAGAGCTTTTGGTAGTAATGGTGAAAATTCACAAAATGTCATCCATTCACACTTCATTACCTCAAACTGAAGACATGCAAGAGCAGAGGGTATGGAGGGCAAAATCAGGCCCAAATTCAGAATCCTTTTTACTGTTCCTCCCTGGTCCCTCAGTGACTTATAATTTCACCTCTGCTGCAGAGAGGTAGAGATCCCTGCCTGCAATATTATATGCCAGCAACATATTTCAGCTCAATCAACAAACTTCAGTGTCAGCAGCAGGTGACAGGTTTCTTGTTCTTAAGATTGTCCTAATGACACTTTTTGTTGCTGTTGCTTAGGTTTATGTTTATGCAAGTGCTGTGAATGTGAGGTGTTAATCAGCAGCTCTAATTACTAGGGTGGAATGAACATTCTAGGATTGAGTTCATTTGGTTTTCATAAACAAGGTTTACCTGAGGATTTGTTCACACAGAAATGAATTCAAAATGATAGAAAGCCAGCCTATAGTCCCTTAAAATCTTAAAGGTGTCTTGCTGATAATTTTAGATGAAAGTGAACTTTTTCTATCAGAAGAAAAAGGGGAAATTAGTAGTCATTGAGCCAGAAAAACCTTCCTGAAAAGAGTTAAATTCCTACCTCATTTGACTAACATCTCCTACACCAATAGTTTAGGGCCAAGGAAGATTTGGAAAATCTGGCAAGTTAATGACCTTATAGGCATGGCCACTCTACAGCAATGAATAGAGAAAAAGGGTCATGTAAATCATTGAACCGATCTTGACAAACTCCTATGGATATGGAGATTGGATAGGTATGAAGAATTGCTGAAAAATTTAAAATTTGGACAGCATAGTCTGTGATGGGGAAAACACACTGGGGATTTAAAAAAAAGAATGACAAATCTGGGGTGTACTTATGTGCCTTTCTAAGACAAAATTCAGCTTATCAGGAGTATGGAACCTTAATGATTATATAGGAATTCATAAATACATTTAATGTGAATGCAGCACCTATATTTTGCATTGCCCTAAAGTCAAATATAATTAACATAAATATTTATTGACTATTTCCAAAAGTCTATATTTTTAAACACAAATCTTGTGTTTAGATTTTCATAAGAATCAGTTCAATGGCTTAGTACATGGGAAGAAACAAGTTTATAATGGGGTGGGTGAAAGTGCAAACCCCAGAAATTATTAATATATTAGATTAGTACCTAGTTAGGTGAGTGTGATTATAACATCCCTAATGTAATAGCCAAACACTGTAAACATACAAGAAACTCTACGTTTCTAGATTGTAAAGTACAATTAAAAAGTACAAATATAGCTTGTTTCTCTTCCTTCTAATAAATGAAGAAGAGGATGCAAAGGAGGAAGCTTCTAGGAACTGGGAAGCTGACCAGGTTGCCTACATACGTCCCAGCAATATTTTACAATCAAATGCTCTCACTGACTATATTTACAATGTATTGGATTCTCGTTACCATCCCATTTTTTACTGTTTTAAGTCTGAATCACAGGCTGACTGGAGCTAGAACATACTAGGAGACCTGATAGGAAGATGAAACTCTCCTTTTGTTACAAGATGAAAGGTTTGTCAGTGTTCTCTTCCTTAGTTCCCACTGTAATTTTTCAAATAAGTTCTCAGCATCTGATGATGCAGAACCCTAAACCACTTTAAATCATTACCACAAGTTACATATCTGTTTCTTGTACCAATCAGCACTATATAACAAGTGGGTATCGTATCCATATAAAAATGAGTATGAAGAATATCTTGAACCGTTATATCCAAGATGTTTATTATTATTTGTACTTCCTTAGTGCTGAAGATGACAAAGAATAGCTTCCTCTTACTATGGGGTGCCATGTGCTGCTTCTACTTTGGATCATGTGTTACACAGTAATGGGGTTTACTAATTAAAGCAGTAATCAGACTTATTCGTTATCCAAATGATTCAGATGATGTAGCATTTTATTTGCAGGAAGACCAGCCCACTTAAATTTTATTCTCATGGTGTGAATCCCAGGAAGACAGAAGTCAGAAAAAAACTCCGTTCTCTTGATTCCCAGCCTGATCATCCCACAGGGTTTATAACCCAGTATCCTGCACGGTTTCCGTTCAGTGCCACTGGCATCCATTCTTTGAACACTGTCTTCAGACATGCGCTATACTTAGGGCCACAAAGAATATTTGGAAAGGATCCTTTCCCATAATAGCAGCTCAAAATCTCTTTCCAAACCTTCACAAAGCAGGAACCATGAATCTTTCCAATAGCCAGCAGAACAAACAGAAATACTTCACTCCCCTTCCTAGTCTAGTTTTACAGTATCTATAAACATCTATAAGATTTTTACCTGGTAAAACTGGCGTGAAATTTACTTACTTGTGTTCAGAGTAGAAGAAATCTTACAATTACATAAGAGTTTATCTAAACAATTCACTTCCTCCCATGCTGATGGTATTGAATGAGATTATATTTTTTTCTCAGAATACAGATAAATGAGAACAGGCTATGGATCAGAAGTGCCTACTAGCAGCACACCATGAAAATATCTTCCTTCACTGCTTCCCTTCCCACTGTTACAATACAATTCTGTGTCACTCCAAATACCATCCATTATTCCCTCACTACTTTGCGCTTTCCACTTGAGGATCCTACACATTTTTTATTTGGTACATTAGTCTACTATAACTTTGATGTATATTTACTACTGTTAACCTTATTTTACAAGAGAAGCAATAAAGGAACAAATAGTAAACAATTTGCCATAGCTGTAAAAGAAGAAAAATTCAGTTATTCTTTCAGAGAACTGGACACTGTCTTCTGCTAGGGATTACCTTTCTCAAGAAATTTATCCTCTAAATGACTTCCTGCAAAGATCACTTCCCTTTCTCTAGGGCTGAAATAAATTCTTCTTTCATGTAATGTAATAAGAGAGAAAGAAGACAGTGCCCAGAGAAGCTTTTTTCTATTTAGGTTTTCATACTATAATATTACTGCAATCTATAAATGCCTTTATGTTAATCCAGGGTGAAATTACACATCAGAGCTGCCAAAAGAGGGAAATTGGCCTTCACCTCTGCTTCTTTCTTCTCCGTTTTGCTGGACCTTGAGTTTTACAAGCTCTGTTTTGAGCTGATTCAATTCACCAGCCTGGCAGAAAACCAACCCAACAAAACAAGCATAAAAGTTTTCTGCCAGACTGGGATAGATTTGGTTCAGTGCAAGATTCGTAAGTGTCAGAGCTGATGAAAAAGGCAATATGAATGGTACTGGTGGGCAGCTGAGGGACTTCAGCTTTTTGCATCTGTGCATCTCTTACATCAGCACAACTTTAATGTACAAATTCACTCTCACTGTGTGTGTTCCTTTAAACTGAGGTAAAGAGTAGTAGTTTCCAGCAGAACAATTAACTTCAACATTTGTTTTTATGAACATTGAGTAAAATAAATTGGAGTTGTTAAGAGAACTTGGAGTGGGCCATATATTTGTATTTAGGTAACCATCATTTTTTTTCAGTAAAAAGGCAAATGAAATTATAATATTGATTTTAGGTTTTTACAGTAAAGCCCTAGAAGAGTCACAATGGTAAGCAGTTTCATTAAGAATATGTCCTGCAACAGAAATGATATATTTTGAAAAGGTCTGAATTAACTTAGAACAGAAATCACACTGAAAATTAAAAACTATATCTCTGTTCAAAAAAACAACTATAGTTAAGAACTTGTTTCCAAGAATGTAAGGTGTCTAACTATGTAGCTAGATGACTACTCAGATGTTCTAAAGTACAGAGTAGATGTTATTCTGTTACTAAGTCAAATATCGAGCGGGCAAAGATAATGCCTAATTTTAAAATCCCACTAAACCTTTATCAGCATTAGTCAAGGATTAAAAAAAATCTAAATACGCAACATCTATGTAACCATCACAAAAGTATTTGCTAATATTTCCCTTTTCCAGAGTTTCGAGTCTCAGACTTCTCAGAAACTAAGTTTCTGTAGCTTAACGAGTTAATGCACATCAATTGATACATGTAAGAAAACACCATCTGTGCAATCTTAATTCATGTCAGTTGTGAGGTAGTTCAACTTAAACTTCTTTCACCGAACACACACATCAACAAGCACTGTAATCATAGCTGGAATGCACATAGCCACTTACCAAACAATAGTAAATTCACTGTGACTGAGCCCTTAAGGATTTTCAGACTTTTATTAAATATCAGATACTGCATTGTGATGTAAATATTTAGTTCTTTATTTCTATAGAGGATTATATGTAGATAAATTCCAGGCTAAATGCCCAGATAGCCAGCTAGACAAAAAATTACCTCAGAAACTGCGACTCCCACAACCATCAGACCAATTATTATTAATGTAATTCTTGAATCTGATAAAATTTCTTCTACTTTTTTTTTTCTCTAACGAGTACAGGTATTAGTGACTCCAGTTAACAGAAAATGAACAAAACTATATTAGGAGGACAGTATGTATAGTTTCTGGTTGTAAGAGATCTTCAAGTTACACTAGTAGCTCAATGTGACAGTTGATGAAAGACAAGGCATTGGGGGAGATGTCTGACTTTTACTTAAATAACAAAGGTATCTTTAGTTGTTGTTTATTAAAACCAATTCAAATATTCCTACTTACATTTAAACATATATATACCTCACATGTAAAAATTCTTCACAAAATGCAGAAGTTCTGCATTCTCATGTCTAAGCAACCTTGTTCTTAATACAAGGACCGTTCTCTGAAAATACACACTCTTCTGTTAATCACTCAAATGAATTAAATTGCACTCAAACACAGGCCAAATAACCACAGTCTATTGTGATTGAGGTGTATGGAAGAAGAAAAAGATGAAGAGAAAAAACTTTTCCATCACGACTGCTACTGTTGCAGTTACAGGAAAATGTATATTTTGTCTTGCAAAATTCAAAGACAATTCAGGACAAATTTTCTGGTTAGATGGAATAGACAAGAGAAGCTGAAGCCTATTTTAGGTGACAGTTGATCATCCAAATGTCATGAAACCAAAGATCGTGAACTTTTTTCATAAAACACAGTATTTCAGACAATAAGATTTGCCTGGTCAGATAATGAGTATTCACGTTTACTTTTATAGCAAGAATTTTGCCCTCCATATTTTGCTCCCGTCTCTATGTAAACAACAGCTGTGACTTTTTTTTTTTTTTTTTTTTTTTTAACTTAAATGCCTGGTAAGCTTATTCTTCTCTATCAGTAAGAACACCGTCAAGGAAACTGCATTCTCTAGACAAATGTTTCAGTGTTTCTGGGCAGTGGAAGAAACACTGCCGAGCTTTGGTTCATTACCAAAGAAGAAATTTAAAAAATTATAATTCATATAAGGGTTCAGATCTCTTGACCTATTAATACAGTACACTAAACATTGCTGAAGAAGTTCAGAAGAATTAGTCAAACCTAAGCTGCAAGACAAACTGCCCCAATAAACCTTTGAAAATAAAGTTGAGGAGAGCTATCTCCAGAGCTGTTAGAACAGCTTGGTCCCCAGGATTGTTCCTCAAAAATCCCTTCCTGCATCTCCCTGGAAGGTAGTAAGTAATTTTAAAGAATATATTGTCTATATTTCCTTTTTTGCTCCTTTTTTTCCCCCCTTTATTTATACTTACACATAGTTTGCTTTTTGTGCAGGATTTTGATGACTTGTCAGAGAAACTCAGATGTATTTGGAGAAACATTGCCCTAGCAAAAACCCTCATCAAGTAGAGATAACAGATGGAATTGAAACAAACAGTTTCCTGATCTAAGCAGGCAAATTCAGGATTTGGTTTATAGTACAGGGAGATGGGACTTCTGATGAATTCACCCACTGCATTCTTCTGTGAAAACATGACATGAGCTCCCCCCAAGTGATTTAATTTTCATTAGCACAGTATTGTTAAATGAAACATGCAAAATATGCTGGCCTCCAAATTCTCTGTGTATCAAAATGGCAAGCAATGAGAAACTTCCTTGGAATCAGACTTCCCCTTTATCATAGCAATCCTCATTGCAGACAAAATTATGTATCTTTTTTTTTGTGTGCTATACTAGAAGTTTTGTTCTCTGTCTAATGAGAAAAATATTGGTCAGAGTGTATTTCTTTGCTTGATTTAATTTTTTTAAAGCAGAAAATAGAAATATTAGAGGAAATAGAATCTCTTTGTTTTGCAAAAGGTTTAGTATCCCTGGCATCCTGTAGCATAACTTTTTTCTTTAAGAGTATCAGAAGCTGAAGAGGAAATCATTATAAAGTTGCGTTTATATTCTGTGCCTGGTGTGATCGGTCCCTGGCTCTGATGTTATGTTATCACAGCAAAGCCCTACTGAAATTTCTTAACCTTACTGTTTCTGAATTGGTTCTTATATCTGCATACTAAAACACTTCATCTTGTTCCAAGATAACTGAGCTTACTGATGGAGAACGTGTCTTGGGAGGAACAATGAAAGGGCATTAGAGAACTAAACGTGCTTGGCTGATTCTATCTGTTCTTAGGCAAAGCTAAATCAAAACCCAAACCTCTGAGCCTGGGTTTGAGAAGCAAGCAAGCACAAAAGATATTGTAAATTAAATTTGTACTTCTGAAAATACAGTGTTTTTATGTAAAATAACTAAACCAGAAAATATCTTTTTTCCTGTTCATATTTCAAATCAAAATGAACTACCCTGAAGGATTTCTTCAAGACCTGTATTTACCTAAAATATCTGAGCCATCACTGAAATATAATGCAGTACTTTTCAAGGTTACCAACAAGTTATAAAATATCATTAACTAATGAATTGGGAAATGAATTTTCCAAACAATGAAATTAATATGTACCAGATAAAAATATTGGTATTTTTCATTATCATTCTTCAAACCAGAAAACTTTTTCTTTTTGGAATTTCTGAACTGACACAAATGTCTTTAAAAAGGGCAATTAGTGACAAGTGACTATGAAGAACCCTGTGTTGAGAAGCTGAGCCTAAGCCTCTTGAAGATTCTCCACGTAAACAAGTCAGACCACATCACTCATTATCCCTCTTTTGTTTACTGGGAGAAAAGTTCAAACTATTTAATGAGAGGATTACCCATACTTCAACTCCATTGAAAAAGATTAATTGATATTTTCCTGTTAGGGGTTTAACCACTTGGATTTGGCCTCATATCCCCTATTGTTACTGATGCTGTGATCAGCAGAGCAAAGTTGCTTAAAGGTTAGACAAACTTCGCAGCATAAATTACACAAACTAATTTATGTTAAAGTTTGGTGAGTGTCTAAGCCTGAAGAGCTTCTATTAGCTCCTCAGGTGTTTAGAAAAAATAGCTATTAGAAAATAAAATGCTTTATGAAGAAGTATCTCATCTTTATATAGAATTTTATAGCATATTAAAGCATTTGGATTCAGTATAGCAATTGTGCTACTATAAGAAAAATATGTAACATACAATAAAGTCAGCACTACTAGTACTATTGACATTTCATTTTAATGTGGTTGTTTTCTAATTACATTTAAGGGGTGGGAGGAGCAGGGCCATGAATCTCTAAATATATTTTTTCTTCAAAGCTTTACAAATTTTCCAAAATTGAGTGTCTTGTGGACATATGGCTGCATATTTGGATAACACCATTTGCATTTTCAAACTTGCAATATTTTTAACCACTCATTTGGCTTTTGCTTTCAGAAAAGCAGACAGTTAGTGCATTCATTTGAAACGATTTAGTCTCTTTAACTCTTTAAAAAAGACAAGAAGGGAAACTATTTGTATTCATGAATCATTTAGCATATATGTTTGTGTTTATGTTTGAAAATGTAAACTGATAATATGATATAGAATTATTGAGTAAAAAAGCAAAGATCTTGTAAATATTAGCAAACTTCATAGATATTAAGAGGAAAGTAACACCATAAAACACATAAGACTTAAAGGGAAAGTGTTAGCATTAGGAAAAAAAACTAAAACAGTAAACCTAAATGGGAGTAGTTAGGCCATGATTACATAGGTCTTGATCCTACAAAGAATGCATGCTTGAAATAAAACTGTGGGAGATATCACCCCTCAAGAACCAACATTTCCCATTCTTCTAGTGCCTAATAAATATACAATATTTGTAATGATTTATTCTGTTCTAAAAAAGATTTTCACTCTGTATCTTATTCAGTAGTAGAAAAAGTATGATGTCTATTAATAAAAAAAAGAGATGGTTGACAAGAAAACACTTCTCCAAAACACAAAATAGAAATATTATCAAAAGCAACAGATGAAGGAAAGGAGAAAATGTTCAGGGTTCCTATAAATAAGACAGGAGAATATATTTTAAAACATGCTACAAGTGAAATGGTAATGGAAAACTAATAATTTTGAGGGAGTTTTAAGGTACTTAAAAAGCAGAGCAGAAAAATAACAAAAATTTTGGTGATTTTCATTTCTCCAGACTGTAGAAAGCGTTATTATAAATTATAGCTTAAAAAAATCTCATGATATAGCATCCAGATGTTTAATGCATAAAATAAATTAAAAAATCAACTCATTTGCTTTTCAAAAATCGGTGTAGACTATTCCAACAATTTCAGAATAATCATCCTTAATGTACAGATTCTAAACACTATATATGCTAAAATATGCAATAGTCTGAAGTTTGTAATATTGTGCATACATTTGGACATATTGCAGACATATTTGGACATATTGTGGACATATTTGGAATATTTCAGTTTTTTTCTTAATTGACATACTATATGGATACTTATATTTTCAAGAAACAGCAATCTGCTTCATTTTGAATTATGTTTTTTAATGTGTGTATCTAATTATTACTTATTTATTAATTTCAGCACAAGTTTAATTAATTAGCAGCTGATGCAAAGTATGACAAAAGTAAATACAAGCACTTACATTACTTCTGATATTGAACAAGTACAAATTTTATTGACCCTAATCCTGACAAATGTAGTTAACCTTATTGATTAACTCAAGCACACTGAAATAGAGTGAAAAATGTTTTACCACAAGACACTATAGTATGACCACTATGTCAGCTATTTCAGCCTTCAAGACTTAAATGCACAGCCTACATTGAACATATTGATTTTCCTAAATAGTCCTCCTATAATAAATACTACATTATCACTGCAAGTCTCTGCAGACATGTTAGGCGATCAGAGAATGGAGCTGTAATCAGAGGAAGTTCTGTGAAAGAGAATCTTTCTTTATTCTCCTCCTCTGAGAAATTAGGTGGAGAGGAAGCAAGGGACAGCAGCAATTGCTGTAGTTGTTCCTATAAAATCTGCTCTTAGATTATGAAATATGTCATCTTAACACTTTAGCTTTTATCCTTCCAAAGGCAAAAGTTTTCAGAAACATGTATAAATGCAATTAACATCATTCCTATGCTTTTACAACTACACTAACGCCAAGTTATTGTTAAAAATATCTAAGATGTAGCAGAAAAACACTTAGAAAGAAAAAATAGCTTGTATAAACTGACGGTAATAAACCTTGCTTTCATTTAGGATAAATAGAATCAATACATATAAATTAAAAAAAAGAATCTTGCTGGTTGGTGGTCATATTAGAGCTAATATTTTTGTTATCTTGCAACATGATTAATTTGAGGTTATAAATTGCTTTTTTTATACTATGGTTAAGAATTATGTGTGTAAAAAAAAGAAGACAAAGGCTTATAGGCCATGACATTTTCTAACCTCAGTTATAAACCCTTTTCAATTTTTTGAAAATTTCAAATGTACCTAATCTTGCTATGAAAAGACAAGACAAAACCAGAAGGAATACAAGTCTTTAACAAAACAGAAGACAGATGTCCAGAAATTATCAATTGCTAAAGCACACAGATTGTGATTAAATTTTAATGTGGCTTTTAACTTAAGTAAAGATTTTGCTTATCGAAGAGAAAGAATCCCAGAGAAAATATTATTGATTTCATCATTTTAGACGTAACTGATCCTTTAAGTAATTTTTCTTGGTTTCAGTGTCACTTTTTAAGTGTCTGCTTAGACTGAGGAAATCATTAGAGGGCACGTTCATTTAAAATTCTGAGTCTAATGCATAAATTGTTCTCCAGTGCACTCGAAGTCACATCTGTTGAAAACAAAACACAGCATTCAATGTGCTGAGTAAAATCAAAACATAACAGTAGAATGGTTAGAGAGAGTTAAATTAAGCAAATTAAATGGCATGAAAAACTTTTTGATTGATTTAGAAAATGATTGTGTGCTTTTAAAAAATATATTGATTATCTTTAATGTGTTGAGAAAGAAAGCACAACGTGTACTACGACAACGTGACAGTGTCACATATGGTGAAATACATACATGGCCTCACATGGCTTTTTAGTAGAGCTGTATCAGGACAGAGATTGCCCATTTCACATAAGCAAGATGCAGTGGCTTGGTTTGTTTTTTTTTAAACAAATAGAAAGTGAATTATGATGTTGCCACACTGATAAAGAAGCAGTCCTTATTGTTCTGTCAATAAAATTAATAGCTAAAATTGAGGAGCCATAATAGCCACTATCATGTTCTGATGTTTCATAAATATTTAACTGTGTAAGACTCCTGAGGTCAAAAGGGCTAATTCAGTTTAGTTTCCTGAATAGTCATGCAAAATTGACTACTTAGAAAGTGAAGTGAATAATAATGACAGATCTTCATATATACAGTGTTCTTTGATACAGACACACCATCTCCATTTACTCCATAGATTTAATGTAGCCTATTTGTAAATAACACTTGATGATTTTACATAAAGAATTCTGTTAGAGTCAGATATCTGCTGCCCTTAATCTTAACTTCGTGTCTTGTAAAACAGAAAAATCGCCATGAAGCTAAAATGTTCTGTAACGTTACTTCTAAACCAATTCTCAACATCTTTCTCAGTAAATTTTATGTGTAAAGCCGATAAGGAGAGATAGGATCCACCCAATCCTCTTTTCAGAAGAATGAACTAATCCATACTTCATAAGAAGTCCTAGACTTTGAGAGGTGGACAGGTAAATGTTGGTCCAGTTAAAACACCATTCCAAAAAGGTACTTAATACAAGCTTTTTCTGATCCTACAGCTCTCCTTTCCTCAAGACTCCTTTCATCATTTTTTTTACTAATTCCCACCTTGTCACACTTTGCTTTTCCCCTGCATTTGATATTAGATGTGTGAAACTAGAATGGTGCACAGAACAGTTTGGTGACCACAGTCCACTGTGAATTTCACTAAAAATTCAAATGTATCAAATATATTACATTGACAAAAGGCACAGAACTTCTTTTTTTAATTATTTTTGCTTGCACATGTTCCTTTGGTATCATTTTTTGCATTATGTAGGAGGTCCCTGAAGGTAAGTTGTTCCTACTTATTCCTGCAAAACTGATGACTAATCAAAATTATTATTTGTAAAATACAATATGTCCAAAAGTTAGAGTAAAGAAAATACAGAAATAATCATGTTAGTTTAGAACAAGAGCTTTCACCAAACCAAAGGAAAGGCAGATGTTTTGACTGGTCAAATGAGAGAATGAGAGGAGTTCAACATTCTCCATTATACAGCTCCTCTGTGATCTACTCCTGTGGCAAAGAAGTAGTAACTCATCTAATTTTCTTCCTGTTCTATATGTCAGCTTCACGAACTAACAAATACACTTTAGCTCTGAATATGAAATAAACAACAGAGAAGAGCAACCATGATTACTATAAAAACCATTTAGGTTTAAGGATCTGCAAGAAACACTACCTGACCACAAAAGTCAATATCAAACAATTTATCATATATGGTATTTAGAACAATGTAGCTGTTTCATTTTTCCATTACAGAAAAACATCACGGACTTTGGTGCGGTACACGTCAATTAATATTATGCCTCTAATGATAACCGCAGTTATTCAATACAACCAGCAACTAAGCAGCAGTGCAATGAGTAGCTTAGACTCTGGTAACTCTCAAGCTCTGAATGGCAAGAGTGGTTTACAGGAAGATTTCACAAAGCACATGAAAACAAAACAAAATCAGCTAACTCTCCAAGACGAGACGTCTGTCATGTGTCTGATATTTAACTCAAAGCCTCTAGTGGCACTTTCTTCATGTAAATTAAAGATCTCTGAATTGCCTATATTACCAAATAAATCATGAATAACTCTTGCATCTCTGGAGCTCCCTCTCCTGTTTACGGTCAGCAGACAGCCTTCTTTGGTTCCTATTAAGGTAACCCAGACACTTTTATGGGTCTCAGTCAGGTTAGGCCCATGTGATCTGACTTTCACAGATTAGAGGAATTTTTCCAACAGTGGTTCTACTCGAATTTAATGACAAAAAGTTGTGTGCCAATATCTCCTGTCATTTGTGTAGAAAACAGTGAATAACATTCATTTCATCATAGAACCACCTTGAAAAATTACTGGGGAAACTTCCAAAAAGCCATTCATTAAGTGCGTGCAAATGCCCATACCAGAATTGAGAAACTGATCTCAGGCAGACACAGCAGCTTATTTTTTTCCAATTTTAATGTTTTCTTTGGAATATGTGTCTAGAAGTTGTTTACTACTAAAGAGTTGGCCTAAATGTTTGCATTGTCCCATTATTGATGAGGCGTATGAGACCTATTTTCAGAGTTACTTGACATTTTTCCTTACGTGGTTGCTTTCAGCTAATCATAACTTTGCCAGACTAACTGTTTTAGGCTGTAATTTTTCATGCTGAATGTCTAATTTAGGCTGATAATTCTGAAACAATTAAACTAAAACAGTTTTAGCCATTTCCAAGAACAAGGAGATTGAAAAGACATCCATTTCTTGTAATTTCAATTCCTTTACTAAATGCTGTTCTAAATGTCATGTACTAGAATGATATTACACTTCTTTCTGCACTGAGAGAAAAAATGGTGGTTCCCACCCCAAGAAGCTTATATTCTAACAACTAAGTGAGCAATAACCCAGGTATAGAAACCCATGAAGAAATACATGGAAACAAGGGAACACTGTTGGACATCATGATGGCCAACAGAACGCCAGAAATTAACTTTAATCTAAATTCTGTTTGCCTCATTTCAGTCTCGAAAATGGGTAATATTACTCTTATCTCTGCTATAAAACAAACAAAAATAAATAAAAAGAAATGTTAGTAGAAAAACTTTGAGAAAACATGTTTGTTTTTTTTTTCTTTAAAACAGAAATGCAATAGTATGGTCTGAAAGGAAAACAGAATACCAAATAGCACCATCCATTGTATACACACAATTGCACCATTCAAAGGATAAAAAGAAGATTGCACATGCAGTGAAGCAAGCTAAGGAAATTGACCTGTCCACAGGGTTTTCAGTGCTATGGTTGCTGCATGAGTTTCTAGTTTGAGATTATTTGAGTGAAGCATCTTGCTTTGGGTGGACAAACATTTTGTAAAATTCTTAAAATCTGCAGGACCACCATTTGGGGTTTTATTTTGAAAACAAACTTTCCAGCGCATGTTCAGCAGTATGCATTTCAGTCTCCTCTTCTCATAAAGTGAAACCTCTTCCACGAAATCTGCTCTCAGCATCTTTCAGATAAGCTACGGTCTGATGCAATTGTGCTTCACACATAACTAAATTTTAACTCCAAATTGAGATGTTTTGAGCTGCATCAGACAAAGCTATACTATATCCTGATAGCATATCTATTTCATTTACATTAATGAGAGAGTTTTCCTTGTTTTTCAAACATATATTTAAGGAGAAAAAATATTTTGTTGTCTACTCTGATTATTTCTGGAGCGTCAATAGGGATTGGAGCCCCATCGGGTTGAGTGCTATAAAAGCACACAGCAAAAGGAAATTTTTGAGTCAAAGCACTTATATGTTAGTTTGTATGAATAACAAAACAGTCAGAAAAGAAAGGAGAAAAACCTAATTTTTCAAGATCATATAGTAAAGACAAATATTCGGACTTCCTAGACAGTAGATCACTCTGCCTACTGCTTCCAGCTATGTCAGTCATGGGGATTTATTCTTTAGTACTTCTGCTGCAGGAACACAGTACCCTATCAAAGAAAATAAAGCCTTGTTTGAAAAGGCGATTTGCATAAGCAAAAATAAAACAATTCACATTCCCACCATTAATCCTAGGGAGTGATTTCTAGAAATTCAGAATCTCTCCAGTTTCAAAATTTTCTAAGAACAATTCTGGCAAATATTTTCAAAGTTAATGCTTCAGTTCAATGGCTATTTAGTATAGCCAAAATTAACTAAAAAAAATCTAAGTTTTTGAAACAGCTAACTGAACTAAACTACTCATTTGAGTAAGAAAATAATTCCTGACCAAGAAGATCATTTTGCTCGGTACTGGAACTTCCAGTTAGTTCTTATCAGGCTGTTACAGGTGATTATAGGAATCTGCAGGTTCCTTTAAGATTCCTTCTTTCACTCCCAAAGTAACACAATTCCTGTGCTTTAGAAAGCCTATTAAAATGTGCTAATAGTCACTTCACCTGCTATGTTCATTGTAACACGCATCCATGTATTTCAAGTGCATCTCTCATACAACACTATGAAGAACGGAAGTACAAAAAAGGTTGTGATGGAGCATCTCGGGCATCATAAAAATAGCAATAAAATAATGTCTTGGTTTTTAGAACAGCTTGTCTGTAATATTCTATCAGTAATATTTTAGTAGGGCAATAGATGAACATATCAGTTTAGATTAATTTGTATAATGGCACATTTAAGAGACTGACTTTTTGAAGTTTGTTCCATTTCCACGTGTAATTTTTGGCTCCAGCATAATCACTGCCGTACTGTCTTCTTGCACATGGTAAACTAGCCATCTGGATAGTGTGTCAGCATTAATGTTTTCACACCCTCAGCTTCCTGTGCTAAATGAAGTCAAACTCTTGAATTATGGCAGCCCACCTGCATATAATTTTTTCCATAGTCTGTGACTATAACTTTTCTTCTCAGAAGAGTACAACTAAATATTATTATTCTGAAACCTGTGAGGTTTCAAAGGCGTAGGAGCTAATTGCACTTTTAATTGTCTATAGAGAGGGGACTGACAAGACTGTAGCCTAAGGTCAAGAAGGATTCAACATCTCTTGTGAACCCTTTCAGGTTCACTGTCCCCATTCATTTTTCAAGTATTCATAGGGCAATTTCGACAGATCACTTTCACACCTGTGAGACTGGAGCTGGTATTGCAGAATGCTGTCTTGGTTTCTATTTCATTCTGGACACCAGACTGGTTTTGACTCCATTTGTGTGTGCTTGCATTATGTTAAGAAACAGATTGCTAGGGAGAAAAGTACTCAAAGCACGATGTGGAATTTTTCATTTCATATCTTCAAGAATTTCTTTGTGGTCCATACACATAAAATGGAATAGAACCTATGAAGGAGAGAATTCAGCAGAAGACAAATCTCTGGTTCTAAACCAAAAACCTTAAACCAGGATGTAAATTTGAAAGCTCTTTATGATATGGTTACAGTTCCACAGAAAACCAATGCTTTGGGAGGCTGTCGGTAGTGATTCTAACAGTGGCATAGATTGTCATTCAGATTCTCCATTCAGAGTTCAATACCTCTTTTTTGAACTACCTACTTTTTCTTTTCACCTACTAAAGCAGATAACCCCAAATGTAAGTGTATAAAGAAATTATAAGACTATTTACAAAAGCTAACATTCTTTGGAGGTTTATTTCTGTAGGTTCTTCAACAGGTGACTCAGATCAAGGATGAAGTTTAGATGTCAAACTGTCCCTTTCTTCCATTAACTATGAAAAATCTTGGGAGACTGCAGCTTTTTTTCTCCTAATTCTTGACTAAACCATAACTTAAATGGAACATCAATAAGGAAGCTGACAACCCAAAAAAGGAGTTTTGTGATTTCATAATAATATCTTCCCTTGCAGGCGGAGAAAGATCCCAAACCTGCTGTTTTCTCCCCATTCGCAGTTAGAATTAAATGCCTGGAACAAGGAAACTGAAGGAGCTCAGTCAGCTGAGCAGAGGGATGACAGACATTTCCCTATAAAATTTTGACTCAGCCTTAGCATTTCAAGTAAGGAAGGAACTCCAGAAAGGAGGATTTCAAGCAGAAAGGAGAAAATTATGTGCTTTTTTGTAGATAATAGATCCGACTTCAAGCAAAACAATTAAAGCCCAACTTCATAGTTCAAAGCCCAACTCCATAGATCCAACTTCAAGCAAAACAATCATGTACAAAGTTTAGGCTGAGTTTCACTGACATGTATGGCTCAAACAAGCAACAGGAAATGCAACCATCATCTGCAGCAAATGGGATTTCTTTTCTATTACCTAGAAATCTTAATCATAATACATTCCCTCAAAGACGCTTTACCCACTGTGTGCCTTCCTTACACTTCTCACAAGTTAACTTTTAATTTTAAGAAACTAATGCTGTTAGTATTTATTTAGTTCTAGCATATTATATTCACATTTACTTGTTGTTCCAAACTTGGCCTCTATACTTATTTGACTATTGTTGATTACTAACAGCAAAAAAATACAGGGGGAGAGAAGAAATAGTCATAGGAAGAGAGTGAAAACACAGTATAGGGATGAACCAATACCCACGGGAATCAGTCAGTCTTCCCATTGACTCCACTGGGTATGGAATCAGTCCAATTCTAATTATTTCTTAGTGTTATTACCTTTCATTGGAGACACATAAGGGTATTCTAGTCCTCACTGAAATCTAAGGTAGGATGAAGGGTAGATAATATAAACTTTGGGGCATTTCAGACACTGAAAACATTCTCTTAAATAAGAAAAACAACAGCATGGATTTTTTATGCTATCTTTTTTTTTCATTTCATGAAGGTACAACTTCAAAATGTTGCAGCAGTTTCCCTTACAGTCCTAATTCAGGTTTTTTGATTCTCTGCCTCTACCCAAACCAAGCATCGAGTACATATTTTCTGAAACAGTCTAGCATCTCAACCTCCCTCAGTGTCTTTTAGTTGGAGGGTATCACATTAAGTTGTCTTCATCAAAGAGCTCCTACAGAGCTAAAAGACAGAGGTTGCTCAGGTACTCTAAACTACCTTCTGAGACTTTCTTGACTGTATGGGGAGGTAGCATCCGAAATCAGCCACCAAATCTAAATAACCTAAACTTAAGTAGCAGTGTATCATTCTTTAGCTCCCCTTTCCACAATACAGTGAACCACTCATTCCTGCCACTGACATCTGTGAATAATGTTTTCTATCTTATTACAACTAAAAAACTCCCATGTTTTAACAGTGTAGTGAAATGTGTTATGCATATTCACTAGGAAGATGAATAAAAATACCATTACCAGAAAAAAATCATGTATGTTAATATGTACATAGAGTAAATATTAGAAAGGCCTTCCTATCAATCTATGTAAAAGAATTGCAAACTTTTTTCACCTTTACCTTTTTCTTAACCTATGCTGTATACGGTACTATATACTGTTTGCTATTAACAGAAACAAAGGTCAGAGTCAATTTTTGTAGTTTTATGGACATTTAGGATAACTCCAAAGCACTTAGAAATTATATTATACATATATCTATTTGCCTGTGCATGTGTCTGAAATACACATATGTATATAGGGTTGTGCATAAAACTAATATTATGCAACCCTCCTTAACATATTATGAATTTGTAACCCTTTTCATTGATAGAAGATTAACTTCTGAAAAATACAAAACTGAAGGGGAAAAACACAACATTAATATGTGATACAGCCCAAGACAAAACTGGAATATAATGTGTTATGCTACATTTTTCATGGTTTTAGTTATATGTTCATCCTTTACAACTCTTAATCCAATAGCTCTTCAAATTCTTACCAAATTGCATAACCAAATTACACCACAAACATCGTTTACAAAAACAAGCTCATGTTAATCCTGTGAGCAAGAGTAATTCTGACATTCAAAGAAGTCAATCCTTCCTATAAGTGGCAGTCTTTAAATTTGTAAGAGACTATATTCATCTCTAGGACCTAGAAATTGGTGGCACTGTGTCAGAGATATCTCTTTTTTGTTTCAACTACAGTATTTTTCAGCAATATAGACATTACCTCAGGAGAGTGCTGCATAAAGGAGATAAAAGGTTACTTTCCATAAGAATACACTAAAATAACAGAGGGAAAAGAATGGGGTCAAATCACGTTTGCACCTCTTTCTCCCAAAACTGGCAGAAGCATCTTTGCATAAAAATGATGGGGTTTCCAGGAGAATATTCCAAGCTTTAGGAAGGTGGAACCATAGAGCTGTTAAACAAACCAGCACCCATGGGAAATAATTGTTTTTATATTTTTCACCTGGAACTAACTGCAATGACTTCTCCACAGGTAGCTGACCAGATTCAGTACAGCTTTTGAATCAATCTTACATCAGAGAATGCGTCTGGCACTTATGGAGAGGTTGGTCTTGAGACTGGCAGAGCAACTTGTGACTCTTTGGATATTCAAGAGATGCAAAGGCCACACCTCTTTCATTTCCTTTGATTAACAAAATCTTTAGCCTCTTAGAAATTATGATGTTTCACAATTTACATAGTGTACTACATGTAATTTTTAAAGTGATTTTCCCTGCCACGGTTTATCTTGTCTGGCACTGATCAGATTCTCTGTTTTCCTGTGTAACAGGTAACATTTAAGATATACTTTTAAAAAATACTTTTCTGGAGTATGTATAAATTCATTCTTTGTACATCAGTGGGATGCTCAATCTTTTTTTTCATTCTCTCTTGATTATTGGAAAAACAGCAAGCTCTGAATACAAATATGATTTAAATCTCTCTGAAAGCTAATGTCTTACATACTGTTAACTAGTAATGGTGCTCAAAATTAGATGTTTTCTGTTGCAAATGAGGTTAAAATGACAAAGAAGTGGGATTTTGTTAGAATCTTAGGGTCTTGTTACATGCATTTTAGGTCAGATATTGTTTGCTATGAGAGAACAGTGGTTTATTGTAGAGTTGTCAATTTAAATTAAATTACAACTTTTGAGAAACTAACTTGCAAACTTAAAGCAGTCATATGATATTATGCATTACATCTTCAGCCCATTAAGGAATCCTGAAGTAAGGTAACCAAAGACAGAAAATACTGGTTCAAATTTCAAGCCACAATACGTGTGAATATATTCTCAATTTAATAAAATGCATAATGCAACTTCCTGAGGCTTAAATGTCTTACAATTGCTCTTGGAATGGGCACTTGTTTTCCCATTATTGGCCACTTTAATCTACTTATGCGTTAGTTGTCTCATTTAAAGATCACTTTATAGTATTGGGTGATGTGCATCTGAGGTCTGTGTTCCACTATTGCCTGATGCAACAACACAACAGTTTACAAATTTCTGAACTTGATCTGGAAGCTGATTTAAAAATCTATATAGACAATCAAATTTCCTTGAAAATATATACACACAAGTCTGCTGTGAGGTGGCTAAAATGAAGTAAATTTAGTTTCAGGAGACAGGAAGAAAGCCAAGACTGAAAAGTAAAGATCCAGAAGCAAATGGGCACTAGCAGTGACCAAGTTCGAAACCCATATCTCCCCAGAGAAAATTAGAAGAGGGCAAGGAAGACGGGCTTTGGAAAAGTAGAATGTTTGTGCTTTTCTTTCCAGCAGACTGCATTAAATATTCAGCAAAAGGCGGGGATCAGTTTACATTACTCTTCTTGTTTCTTATGTATCGGCTGACAGGTGCTGTAAACATACATAGACAAACATGGTCTTATTCTTGCAATGCTCCAACAACTGAGGGCAGAAATACTTTTTTTTCTGCAGCAATAACATTTTGATGCTTGCAGCCATAATACATTAACATCAAGGTTGCATTCACTAGTAGAAATAAAACTTTTTTTGTCCTACTGTATAATACAATATTTAATTCTTAGACACATAGAGTAGGAAGGTGCTCTGTAGTTAATTTGAAAACGCATTTGTGTGGTTTTATGGGGAACTTCATAAATAATCATTTCAGTGAAACTCCTCCCTGGTATTTAATAACAATTAAAAAATCATATAAACATCTCAGGTCAACCTCTAGGTTTTAGAGCTTGAAGAAAAGCACAGACCAGTGTGAAACAGTTGACCTTGGCTAAAAGATGGGAACTAGTATTTAAAACATTCACTCATTCATGTTTAAGAGATGTCATGGTAAATAAATAATGACTGTTTACACTTAGTCCTAAGTGTCTTTTTCCACACTATAGGCAGCTATTTGGCTGAGATGGTATCATTCACTGATCTAATTACACTGTACCTTTTTTCTCACTTGAATTGTACTTTTGGCTGTCACTTGCTCTTTTGAACAAAGGTTTACACTATTAAAAGATATCATAATAGCATATCTTTTTTTTTTTTACTAAATTGATATTCAAATCAATAACGATAAGGGCAATCTTCTCTTTGTACCTAGAAAAATGTACCATCTGCATTTGGCTTCTGATATTCTGCTGTGAGGAAAATTTAAGCATAAGGAAGTGTTTAAGACTCCCCTTAAGTTAAACTGCAATTCTAAGTATTTTATAATCTTCATAACAGTCAGAGCCAGTAAAATCGACCCTGTATATTTTTATTTCATCTCTGCTGGATCATATGATATTTAATAATTGGTTCTGGCACCTCGTTGCAAATTATTATAACTTTGAGATTCAACAGTTTTATTGAACATATGGGCAGCAGAGTCTCAGAACATATATATGATACAGACTATCAAGGGGACCTTCTGTCATGTTTTGGTGAGCTTTAAGGGGTCAGGTAAATTTTGTTGGGTAGATTTGTGCTGTGTTTCCACATTCTTTGTTTTGTGTTTATTTTAGTGGGCTACTTCTTTTTTTTTTTTTCTGTGTTAAAATTCTTTCCTGTAAAGAGTGACTCCATCCACAACTGCATTTGTTGATATTGACACGTGTACTATTATGTCAGGCTTCTAAGCAGTATTGAAAAGCAGCAGCTGGAATGGGCAGGAAAGACAATCTTCAGTCCTTAGCGCATGACTTTCCTATCACATGGTACCATATTGTATCAGTGTTTGTTTCAGTTAACACTACATAAAGTTGCTGAAAGCAGAAGACCTCATCATATCAATGAAAATGAACACGCTTAAGACATCTCATTATTGATAGTGTACTTGATGGAAATTTGATAACAAAATTCAAATGACAATTTAAGAAACTTATATGCTCTGCAGTATATTTATGTCTGGAAAAATAGCATACATTCTTGCAACACAGTTTCTTAAAGTAATGCTATTTTGTTGCAGCTCTTGCTTCTGCATCCACACCTAATCTGATTTTCATCTATGAGTCCGTACCATTTGCTGTATTAAACTATACATTAATAGAAGCAATTGTGCATTCCCTCAATACGCAACTGTCCCATAGATTTCAGTGGGAAATGTGTGTGTGAAAGAAATAATATCCAGTCATTACGTAGATTATACACAAATAATTGCATAACAAGTTGTACTGAAAAATAAATAGAGGTGGCTTGCTGATACATGTATGTGCGTGTGTGTGCATCTTGAAAAAAAGAAGCCTATTTTACTAAAATTTCTTAACTATAAATGGTTTATTTTATCTTAATTCTGCTAAAAAGCTCACCACTGTACCACAGTATTTTCTCCTCTACTGCCTTTATCACGGTCATGGGGATGAAGAATTAGGAGCTTAATCAGCATTTACATATTTTTCAGTGCTTATTTTTACTATGCCAGGCTGCATTTTTATTCATGGTTTTTTTAAAATCCTTCTCTAAAAACCCATTTATAGAGATCATATACGTAGGAAATACCAAAAGAAAAACATCTCGTGGTTTTTGTACCTTTTGCTTTTTATTGGCACATATTCAATTGACATTCACAGCTAAGGTTGGGAAATATTAGTTAGGATAGTCGTCTGTGAAAGTAAATTAGGTGAATTCTGCTAGTGAATTTGAATAGCAGTTTAAAGGCATATGTGTACCTGTTTAGTTCCACAGAAGATGTATAAATACTTAAAGTACTGGGGACCGGAATGATTGTATCCTTAGGCAGTAAAGCTCTTATTAAAACATGAACTATTTTTCTGATTACTTGCCTGGCATAATTTGAACCAGTAGGTGGAGTGCTTGCTAATAATAATTGCATGTACAGATCTTGTTAGTATACACTAAGGGCAAGATACTTTTCATATTATAAACTGCTAAAATCATATTTGCTTTAGGCTTCTTGTATTGGTATAAATAGCTAGAAATAACATTAAAAGGGCAGAGATAAAATATGCATAGACCTATATCTGTCTTTCAGAAAACAGAAGCAAACAGTTTGGAAAAGCCAAACATCATTCAGAAGAGGTCATCTGAAAAAATATTAAGCATAACTTGATAATTAGAACGATGGTTTTTGTTGTTTTGGCTTATTTTTGTTGTTGTTATTTTCTTTTTTTTAATCAAGATACTTTTTCAAGCACATCTCAAATTCTAAAGATTAAAAATCTTCCATGGTATAATTTCACTGAAATCCAAGGATTTACACACCAACAGGCACACAGGACTGTCATTATAATCTAGAGGTATTTCTAGAATGGAATGTAAGTTCGGAGGAGTATAACTATTGCTTTACAAGCTTCAGTTTTTCAAAAGTTCCCATTTTAGAGCAGCCTATGGGCATCTGAAATGTGCCAAAGATTTTGGTAGCAAAGCTCTCCTAAAGCCTGCACTTTTGAGTACATGCCAAAAAAATAAGCCTTAAAAGTGCCAAGTGGCAAAGACAATCTAGGTTTCTTTCCTCACAGATGAGTGGCCTCACCTTTAGGTAACAGAATGATACCTATGTTTATTCACATTTTCGTTTTACTCTCCAATTCAAGAACTGTTATACCTGTAATGGAAAAGTTCTAAAGAAAATGAGATTGTACCCCAAAAAACACAAACCTCCCTCCAGAAAACCCTTCAATATATTCTGGTGAAATATTTCAGTCAAACACGGAACTGAACACGTGTCCTATACGAGTGAGTGCTCTAACTTCTAAAAGACTACACATATGGAAATCACCTTGATTTAAAACTTTCAATTATTCTTTTTGAAAGAAAAATCTGCCCCCTTTCCTCATTTTTTTAAATGAAGGACTTCAACACCTAACTCTAGGAAATGGTTTAGCTCTGGGAACTCAAGGGGAGGCTGTTACCTGCAGGCTAGCCCAGTCTAAGATTTGTTGTCCCAGAGAAAGGCATTATTTGAAGTGCACTTCACCTTTTCAGTTACCCAATGACTACTTTAGGTGTCTTTCTACTCATCTCATGAGCTATGGTGCATCCCATTGTTAGGTACAGAAATCTAGTAATATGTAGAGGGTATGTCCTTTTGTGAACCTAGACCCTTTAAACCAGATCCAAAATAAGCAAGTTCTTATGTGAAAAAGGGATCTTCAATTGCAAGTGCCTATAATTGAAATTGGTCATTTGTTCTGACCCCTGGAGGATTCCTCACATATTGCCTTCAAAGTTCTTGAGGTACTTAATCATACCTGCCTAGTGCACTCCTTCATATTTTGGTGAGGATAGCTGTTAGCTTCCACCAAAGTGAAAATGGGTGCCACAAATCAGGCATTCTTTCTCCCAAGTGCCTGAAAGTTACTCAATGGCTAATCCTTAAAGTCTTGTTACATGGCCCCAAAAATTGTGATCCTCACAAAGTGCAGTGCACCTGCTACAGTCTTCTAAGACTTAACTTAAAATTGTGTCTCGCTTTTATATAATTGCCTTTCCTGTGAAATGCAAGCAATAGATTCCTTTTCCTCCATTGCCTGTGGGTGACTAACCCTACATTTCCTTTTTTCCAAGGAGATACCCTACAGAATGACTTAAGTGTGGGAGGGACACTTTCTATCCTTTCCATTGAAGCTTTGAGAAGAGAAAACCATAAGAAAACATGATGACTAGGCAAGCTCTTGGAGTGTTAACTTAGGAAAAACATGTGAGTTCTAATCCCTTGATTCAAGTCCTGTTTATGTATTCCACGTTAAATCTAAACAACTATAGAAACAACTTCAGCTTGTGTATTTATATTAACTCTGGGAATTGTTAGAATTGCAAAGGAAAAACATAAACAGAAAATACAATAAACTTCAAATAGTAACAATACAGTAAAAAATTCTTATTTTCTTTCTGGTTTACATAGATGATGCATATTATGGTGTGCGCAAAGATGGAACAAAGAAAAAGCTTCATTTGTTCTGCAAACATTTTAAGTGAAGAAGCAGACTGAAGCTTTCAATCTGCTTAGACAACTGAAGCTTTTAATTGACATTTGAGGGCCCTGCAGCAGTGAAACCTGTTGGTCCAAAATTCATTCTTAGTTTTGCATGGTCAACTCTCACATACCTTTCAGATATCTTTTGGTATCTGCTCTAAAAGAACACAGAATCAGTGTTATTGGTTATTCTAGATGAAGACAAAGACCGAATAATAGTGCTAAAGAATAAATTTTCTCCTTTGTACCAAAACTAGGTTTCTCAAAGAGCTGAGTGAGGAAATCTTGAGATTGTCTTACCACAAATCACACCCTGAGTCCTACTATTTGAATGGATATACTTCCACTCTTGTTTTATTCAAGCCCACTCTACTGTTTTTTCCAGGCCTATTATTTTATGGTTTATCATATGCAGAATAGAGCATTTCTAGTGATGTGGAAACAGACTTACTCTTACAGTTTGAGTCTTGAAAGACAGCTATGTGAATCTGCACCTTGCCAGGACAAATGGGTAAACTCAGATTACTCATTTTGCAAGACTGGCACCTAGCAGTGAAAGATAGACTGGGACAGTTACTTTCTACAGTAATGTGAAGTACACTTACAGTTCATTATCATTTGACTAGATTTTGTGACCATGAAAAGTTTTTACAGACTTAATTCTTTTTTAAACAGTCATAGACATGTTATTATTATATGTCATCTTACCTGTATGTGTATATCATTAATTTCTAAGCACTGTACAAAGACTATATACCAACATATATTTTCCATACTGTATATGCATATTTTAACATGTTTACTGTTAAGTTAGAAGGTGATCAAATAAACTCAGATCAAGCTCTAAGCTTTCTGAGGCAATATCTGGTTATAAATGTATTTTATTTGGATGTGACTTCTAGTCTAAAATTTCAAGAGTGCTGATTGCCATAAGGTCCCAATGTTTAGTCTCCAGATAACTTTCTTCCCAGCTGAGAAAAAAAAAAAACAAAAAACTCAGAAAAAGGCACATTTCTCCTAGTATGAGTAATTAAATTGGGATAGGCTTACTTTTTAGAATTTCCATGCCTGTTATTTAAAGATTATTGCATGAAGAACCCATTTAATAAGTTATCTAAAATCTAGATAAAGTATTATGCAAGATTGACATAGAACATGCCTATAACAGATCAATGCAGTATCAGTACTACTTACCCAGAAGTTCCTAGGATGTATATTAAATGAAGCAGCAGCTTTCTTGGAAGAAGCCTACCTTGGCTTGCAACCATAGAGAGACATGCTCAGGCAACTCTGTCACAAAGCGTCCATAGCACTTTTGTCTAGTCAAAACTCATTGCTTCAACTCTTCACCCCATCTCCAGCCTAAGAACCCCAAGAAGTGAGGAAAAATGGCATTTTAGTTTCCCACACCACAGTCATCATTCCATTTAGAAGAGGTTGTGCCCATCTCGCACAGGTGTGCATTTGAAAAAAGAAGACTGGTTAATCCACAGAGTAATCTCTTATGAGTCCTTTACACCTTCCCTTGCTTGTGCCAACGCTCAGCTGTCTGTATTCAGTTGCATTTGGATTCCCTCAGTGCTCTGTTCCATGAATCATGACAAGGTGATGATTGTCATACTACCTGGTTTGCTGGCTTTGGAACAAAGGACTGTGCACCACAAATCTTCCATATGTATCACGTAACATATTAAAAGTGCATAATTTTCTGATTTTTTTCCCCATTCCAAAAATCAAAGGAATAGGGTCACAATTACAGATTCCTTCACGAAAACGTACTGATCTCATTTACTCATTGAAATTTATTAATGAAATGACAGGCGCCACCTGAGTGGTTTAGAGCCTGCTGAAGTTGTAGGTCCAGGATGCTAAACATAATTTTCAGGAAGGCATGAAGCTTTAATTTTGCTGTGGCTCCCAGTGTCACCTCAGTTTCCAGTATGATCCAAAAGCCTTGCAGATATGCACCTGAGAGGTCTTTTTTGCTTTTACATACTCCTCAGTCCTCTACCCCTCCCCCCATTATTTATCTCTTTTTATTCTGCATGTGTCATTGCTTATGTACACACTTAACATATTTTTATTCCTCTCATTTGAAAAAAAATATTCTGAGTTCACTTGCTTTTTTGTCAGTTGTCATTCATTTTACCTTGTTTTGCTTGCTTCAGTATGTTACTTCCCCTTATATTGTGAACTATGTCATCTGTGCCAATGTACATCCCTTGATAGTGAGTATGCAGTAGACTTTACTGAGAAATAGAAAAGAAAAGTGTTAGCCACTGCTCTCACCAAGATTATATTCTCTCTTAATAGAAGCTGTTGATAGATCCTGCGAGGCTACAACACTTAGGGTGTTGACTTGTAGAATGAAATCCTCTACACACAAGCACAGCAAAATATTTTGGTGAAAAGTAATTATCAGAAATAGTGACACGAGTAAATTAGTTAACTACATTTCAGCAGGAAGCTTGAGTTACCCCTGCCCGTTCTTGTTCCAGACCCATCTAAAATCAGCAGTTCAGCTTAATGATGTCACAACATTTGCCAGGCTGTGGGCACTGAAGAGAAGACGTGAAAATACTCCCACTGAATCAGATCCCCTCCTCTCACTAAGCACAGTTAAAGAGCCCATCTGTCTCACATTGGAACTGTTATCTTTGAAACATCATTCTATTATTACCACAGTGGTTCTAAAAACTGTCCTTAATTTTAGACATCTTACAAGCAAGTTTTTAAATTCTCTGGATATTGTTAACCCAGATCTTAAACACTGACACTGAACAATGCTAGGGAGCTCCTCTCAGTAGGATATGGCTCAAGTACTGTACATCACCATTCATTTACCAAGGGTAACCTTTTGCAAAATACAGATATCCTACATTAAAAAAATCACAACAAAGAATCCGACCCCTCCCTAATCTCTAATATTTTTGAAAGTGTGAATTGAAGAGGACTGAGAGACAGATGGGTCTGGATGATCAAGTTACCTGTTATAGCGGCACATCTGCCAGGGCAGTCAATCACTGTGATGTCTCTGACAGGTCGATGGAGACTGAGTACGAAAGGCTAATGCAGAGAGAAGCTGAGGAAGGGCTGCCCTCCTGCCTGTCTCTTGGGTTTGACTGGTCTGAAAGCTGCACTTGAATTTGCTCCGGTTAAAAAAATCTGTCTGTAGCACACAGATCCTAGGAAAAAGGCTTCAGTCACAATAAAAAAATCCTAGTGCATTGAGCAAGCATAATTGTGAAATAGATCTATTCTTGATTTTGTTTGGGGCTTTTTTTGTTTCAGGAATCAATCAAAAATGGAAAAAAGATGGATTAATATAAATATATTTTGGCAAAATCATTTCACAACAAAGAAGATGATAAATATGAATCACCGGAATAGAAAGAAAGGTTAAGACTGTCAAGTAACAAAACTAAATAAACTGTGGCACTGGAGTAGTTTATTTTTTCTGAATCTATGATTACATTAATTTGCATTAACCATGATGTCTTTCTTCTGTGTTTTCCAGCGTATTTATTTTCAGAGCTGCTGCTCTATATGCTAAGGTTAATTGTCCTGCAAAAAGCTTACACTAGGGAGTACTGAGTACCAAGAAGGCTTTTCACAGTTACAAAAAACTTCTAGATTTTTGTTACGTATTGCACATGTGTTAAAATGAGTATAGTGCTAATTGGATTGCTATTTTACCACATTTGCACCAATACAAATTTCTACTTCTTGGACAACAGAGCTCAGAATAGCGTAAGTATAAGGCCAGAGAAAGTGCTCCAGGATACAGCAAAAAGCCTTACAAGCTCCAAAGGTTTTGACCGTTAAAGAGAGATTATTTGATTTTATTCAATGAAGGTCACACAAACTCCTATAGCAATAAGAAAACACCAAAAGTTATAATTCAAGGACGCTTTTTACTCGTCCTTGTTTTCAATACTCGTTTTGTTTTCAAACATTTCCAAGCTTGTCCCCAACAAGCTATTACTTGGAAGAAAAAAACTGAATGTCAAAAAAGCCTTTAATATTTCCAAATTGCAAAACTGATAAGTACCTATGGAATACTAATTAAATATGTTTTTACTTATTATTAGTCTGGCACCCATTTTTTAGTAATCTTCATCAGACTATTGCTGTGATAAGTATTTTCTCTGGAAGTGCAGTTTCCTGGCACAAACACAATTCTATTTCAGAATGTTTAGTTCGAGATCTCTGAAAATAAAATTAATAGTATTTGTGGGCTTTTAATACTTTCAGCAAATATATTTGACATTTTCTGGCATGGTAGAGGCCAGATCCATCCATGTTTCTGAAAGCACTATACTTGGTGATTATCAACACTGTGTAAACTGAAAAATATGATATTTTTATGTTTAAGGTAAAAGCTTAAGAAGGTGGACTAGAATAAAGGTGATTTAGACTGGTTTTAGTTTTTTTTAATTTGGGCAAGGTATTAAAGAAGCGCCCCTGAAGAAAACAGTACACACAGTTGAATTTGGTGGGTTTTAAACTAGACTAACAATATGTTAGTCTTTTGCATGTGTTTCCTCAACAAGAGCATTCCTAATGAATTAAATATGCTCAATGGAACTGCCACTCTCGGTAAAGATATTCACAAAACTGCTTGTAGGTCTGGGCCCTTAGTTTTATTGCTGTTAAAAGAGGTCATAATACCTCAAGAAAACCATGAGAACAGTAGATTCAGCAATGGCTGTGCAATACTAAGGTAGGGTGGTGATGAATATCATAGGAAAATCTGTAAGGAAAATAATGCTTGTTTTTCCAAATGTAGTGGAAATCCATGTCTTGCTAGCAAATTGTTAATATATAGTAAGCTTGTTGAAATAAAGATGGATTGGGTAAGACATGTCAGAAGGTGTTTTGTTTTTAAATGCATGTACTATGACAGTGATGGAAAGAAAAATGGTTTGTCTTATTTACATCTTTGGTTTAAGCTTCATACTTCTTAAATAGAGAAAATAATTTTTTTTGTAATGCCTTAACAGATTTACTTTTGCAGATGAGGACTCTGAAGAATGACTACCATAGGTAAATTCCATTCCTTATGTGCATAGTTAACACACAATAACCAGCTTGAGATGTCTCAAAACAAAATTATA